>NW_012026951.1:106287-298675 GCF_000956235.1 Wasmannia auropunctata
TATCCCCTGTGTGCCTTGTCGACTCAGTTTAATTTTGTATTATATTATATATTGAAGCTATATACACTTTATAATTATTATATAGTGTATACTATTACATAGCGTGTACTACGAAATTATTGTGAAAGATTATTATTAATGAGATTTCAAATTTGTATTTTGACAAGAAATAATTAGATAAATAATAATGAAACGCACAGAAAATGTAAAAAATTAAGAAAGCAAAATAAAAATTTATAAAAAGCCTTACAAACCCAAAGAGCATACTTTATCCGAGGGACATTCTAGGAATACACTTAAAGATATAAGATGTCCTTAGTGTGTGCTGTATGGGAAGAAAAGAGGACCGTCGTTTAAAATCGGCGGGGGTGGTGGAGGGCCTCTACAAGCTAATCTGTTATTGCTGAATTAAATTTTGTTTATAACTTAAAATTGAATATAGTTTGCTTAGAAAAATTTTAGTCAATGGTTTGCTAATTACAAGTATATTCGGTAAAAACGGAGCAACTTGCATATAAAATATTGTATATATATATAATTTTCTGTAATTTAATTTATTTAATCTTTTGTTGTTTTATATTACATAATATTACATAATATTTATCATATTGTATTATATACATTGTATTAAATTATATATTTGAAGCACATTTTTTCTGCATATTGTATTTTAATTGAAAAATAAATTTTATGTGTGTGTAACTCATAATAAATAATAAGATAATTAAAAATCTTTGTGCAATATAAAGGCGACTGCCGATTACAATTGGCGGGGGTGTGTGGAGGGCGTCTACGAGTTGATCCGTTTTTGCCTGACTAAATTTTGTTTGAATTCTTAAATTGGAAAATGTACAGTTTGTATAAAATAATTTTTAATTTATAATCAAGGTTTTATCATAATTATATTCGATCAAAATGGAATAACCTAAAAAGTTAGAATTACTTGTACATTTTTTTATAATAAATATCTAAGCAATGGTATTATATATGGTGTATAATATATAGTGCAGTTTATAGTGTTACATGCTTTTTAATCAATTGCACCTACAACGCTTAGGATAACGAGAAAAACATTTTGTCTGATTTAGTATAGCATCAATTTTTTTTATTTGGGTAAGGCGGAAGTTTTGGCTTGTTTCGGTTTAATTTGTCCTTAACAACGAGTTGAAAATTGTTTGATAAGATCATCAATCTACCTCTATTGGATATAGTCCCATTATAATCCGATTTATATAATTTTTATTTTGTTTTTTGTGTTTAAAAAATAAGTGTGTACTATTGTCTAGTGGAAAATTTTCAGTTTAAATTCTTGAAGAACATGTCGGCTGCATCACGTGTTTGCTACGATCATAAATAGAATCAAACAGTCATCTCAAAGGTCTCGAGTCATGAGAGAGGTTAGTGCTGCCTCTTCAAGATATTGCAGAGAAAATTAAATTTGTGTGTCATATAATTTCTGATTCCATAGCTGATCGAATTATATAATCAAAGTTTCGATCGATATTGGTGTGTAACGGTTACTTTGCATCTCGAACTTCTCGAAGATGGAGTGTTATAGTGATTCCGAGGAGGTCAGTGATAAAATCGTCTCTACAATAACGTTTTTACATCGATCACATCATATCATGCAGACTTAAAGTTTATTTGTATAATAAAGTTGTTTCTTTAATCGCGTGTTTTATGCATTTTTCATTTATTTTTCTTTTTTATTGTTTTTATTAATACATATATATGCATTCCTTATTTTTCAAGTATCTTTTTAACATTTAATATTCGTATATGCACTACACAAGTATATATATATTTTTATCAAATGCTATTTGTAACGTATAAAGATACGGTTCAAGAATCTCTTTATTAAACTAATAATTACTTAATTCTAGTACTGAAAAAATAACCGGATGTAATTTGTACTGTCTGACTATGTTCTGTTTTTATTATTTCAATTTTTTTCGATTATTTTTATGTTATTTTTTTTACTATTGAATTTTTTGTGAGATTTCTCTCTCTTTTTTTTGTTTATAAAACCTAAAATTTTCATATTAAGAAAAAAAAGAGTATACGGTTTATATATAATAGCAAACGATTTAAAGCAAATGGTTCTACTTCTTTCATCACTGCATTCATTTCCGAGAAAGTATTGTTTAATTGATTCTCTTTTCTTTTTAACTGCGGGTAATTTTTTAGACGATCGTTAAAGATAATGTCCATGAAATGGATTTAAAAGCCGCGATCAGTCGCCGCGAAAGTTCCGGACTCGTGACGAATGCGGCCGAAAATAACGACCGTTGGCCAGAAATAACTGAAAAAGTGAGAAAGAGATATTCGCCGCGATTTCCGCATATATCGTGGCATGATTGAGTCGCTACTCATTCGTTATTCTAACATACTCTGATGTATTGCCGATATTTCGGTTTTGGCCGAAAAAATTTAAAATAGAATGCGGAGTAAAATTCCGAAACGGGACAATCGACGGTGCAATACGGCGAAATAAGTGTTCTAAGCTGCAGAGATTGCCAACAACTTGGGAATGTAACTAGACTTTCGATTAACGCGATTTAATAAGTCGTGGATATTTCCTGGTACTCTGCTTTTAACTGAGCGCGTATGTTAATGGCATGTTCTATTTTATGCAGATCGATCGTTTATGTTAAGGTAACCTACTTTCTTCAATCCTTTGTGTATTGACTTGTAACATTGTCTTATACATATACATAGTTATTTTTATTTATTAAATTATATTATGTAGTCTTCCATGTTCTTAAGTATATAATGAAGAGGTTCTCTGCATCTCGTAAATATTTATGAATTTGCTAAGTATAGCAAAGGTACCTAGATTAGCTTTTAGATTTTACTTTTTTGAAATTAATTTAAAGAGAAATGATTTGGAATTATTTTAAAGAGTGTCTTTAAAATTTTCACGACAAACGCCAAATGTCGTACTTTGAACTGTCAAACGAGAAAGAAAGACATCATGTCGAACGAGGTCATGTCTGGCGTCTGACCAAGGCTACAGACAAATAAATTACGACCTTTCCTGTGTTCGATGACCCGATCTTCTTTTACAACAGATGCACATTTGTCGGATCCCATGAATCCTCTAAATATATTTTTGCCCCATGATAAACAAAATAAGCCTAAGAATCTATATTTTATTACATTAATTATTAATGAATCATACATTGTTTTTGTATTTCCATAGAGATTGATTAGCTTAGAAATTTTTAATGGGGTAAAATGACATTTTTTTTACTATCAGTTTTTCTTTAAAGACAAATGAAAGAATACAAAATATTAAATCGCAAAAACTAAATTATATTTT
This sequence comes from Wasmannia auropunctata, assembly GCF_000956235.1. Classification (NCBI taxonomy): domain Eukaryota; kingdom Metazoa; phylum Arthropoda; class Insecta; order Hymenoptera; family Formicidae; genus Wasmannia; species Wasmannia auropunctata. The sequence goes on from NW_012026951.1 coordinate 109,610, forward strand.
AAATAAAATAATAAATAATAAATAAAGCATATTTATATTTTTAACATTTATTATAATTATTTTACTTTTTGCTTTTATTATTATGTGTATTATATACCAAAATTCTATTGTGGCCTATTAAGAATTTCACATTTTTTGGAAAAGTTAGAATTCTATTTATTATATCGAAATTTAAAAAATAGATTGGAAGCAGAAATGAGTATAGATGCAGATGTAGAGGTGGACAAATCGTTAGTCGCGTGAATACTGACTATGACTAATACGAGAGACAGAAACCAGTGCCAAACACTTCAAGATTGTGACAGAGAAAAGATTCGAATACCAACGTCTTACTTGACACCCACGTATCGTTGACATCGGTCAATGGCGCGTGCATTCACGTTGACGCACGTGCGAAAGTTTTATGAGTGATCTTTCAAGCTTGATGTCACGAATACATTAACATATAAAATTAAATTAACTTTAAACGTACTCATTATATTTAAATTATATTTATATAACATGTTTAGAGTTGTGTCGGACGTACAAGCTCGCCGATAAATTAAAGATTGGAAAATAAATAATAGATTACATGATAGATACAATGTTAAATTAATTAACGCAGACAAAGTTTTACATTTTGACATAATAGTAATAATGCACAAATAAATTGTTGAGCTTTTTTATTTTTATCTCTTTGTAAAATTTGTCCGCACTATTGTAATAAGCTTGCATAATAATTATTTAATTTCGAGATTGATAATTGTGATATAATAGTTTATCACGCTTTTTTTAAGATCATAGTTTGCTTACACATAATATAGATAAAAAAAAGAAACACTAAAATTGGCATAAATATGAGCATTATATTAAATTAAATTTAAAACAAACTCTAGAATTATTTTTAGAAGTTGTATTAATTTTGGACATGTGTTCTCCAATTTATGTGCATTAATAACTTATGCATCAAGATATTTATAACGTTGAATATACGTAGGTATACGTGCTCTGATTTTAACGTATGTATGTATTTAATGTGAGTTCTCTTAAATTAATTATTAGATTGCATATTCATGTTACTTTGCAGAAACAATTGCGCGAAAGACTTCATTAATTTCCAGTACTGCGTATTAGATTAGGTAATGAGCTTGATATGTCATTCGAGCGATTTTATGACTTTAATTTGGCTTTAGTTACATAAGTCCGTCAACACATATTCGCCTAATTACTTTGAAATCTGGTGTGGCGTGCCAAAAACGAAGGCCGTGTCGAACGCCGTGTACTTCATTAGGAGGAATACCGCTCTTATATATCGAAAATTCTAAATGCGATTATGTACATACATACATATATATCCTATAAACAAGATCGTGTCCAACTTTAGATATCTGCGTCACACATTTCTAAGAGAAAACATCTCCATAAAACTCTGTTAATAGAGGAAAAATAATAAAATTGGTAGATAATGACTTTTAGAATCTCGTGGTAAATAGTTTAATGTCAAGGAAAAATTCTCTCAAAATTTATTTTTTTGATATGTTTATGAAAATACTTTGCTGTTTTATTAAAATATTAATATAAACTTCAATTTTTTATTGTGTCAGATGAATGAATGACCCTTCATTTCCTACAGATTATTTTTATAGTATGTACGCACATGGTCGACCTCTGATATCGTGTATTGTTCTAGATTAGGCTGTATTTCACTGCTTCTATTGATTGTGTTTTATTGCATTTCTGATGCAATTTTTTTTTTCATTCCAAGTGGCAAAGAGAATGATAGATTTCGCGGATGGGTCGTTGCCACGTGGAGAGTTAGTCGGTAGGATAATTTATGGAATCTGCACATATGCGATGATCGTTATACGACTCCTGGAATTTTAAATAGTATATTTATAACTCCGGATCTCTAAGTTTATCCTAAAGATTTCAGTCACAGATCTCGTAAAACTGAATTCCTCTATTCCAGTCAGTTCTTTTTCAAATCACAAGTAGACAAATAGAAAAGAATTTTTAAGGGGATTTTCTTATTTTAAAACTTTAACATTTAAAAATTTCTTGCTTGAAACTATAGATATTGAAAATATATCCCCTACAATATTGTTTACATTGTGTGTACTTTATTTACAAAATTTACGAAGTTAAATTTGAATCGAAAATGATAAGCAATTCCAGCAAAAATTATTTGATGTAAAGATCGAAAGAGAAAACAAGAATTTAAAAATAAGTGTCTTCTTTGAGTGTGAGAAAAGATGTATGATTTTAGAATAATTTAAATTTAACAATTAATATTTTTCAAAATTTTTTTCTAAAAATTTTTTGAATTAATGATTATAATATTCCAAGAATTAATTGATTTTGAACTCCACCAAAATATAAAGCATTATTAAGGGAGCAATTTTTAAATTAGTGAATGTGTTTCTTAAGTAATAAGAAAGGAAGGAACTTTCCATTACAAGTACATATCCGCGTTCTTGTATTGAAACTATGAAGGTATCATGACTCGCGCGTACGTACGTCATACATATTTGTTGATGAGAGCAGAAATGGATCTAATTCCGGAGCGTGTTTCAAGAGTACTGAAAGTACGGCATCATGAGCGTCATCTTCTCGAAGCTCCTTTTAAGGTCGGTCATCACGGCGATGTTTGCGCGGCATTTCTCGCGAATTGAATATTTACGCAAGATAGATCTGCGTTCTAAGTTAAATTTTCGCGTGAATCACAAATTCAAGTAATATTGCATAAATAGCGCCATTATTATTTTTTTAATTGTAGCTTTTGAACTATAAATCAATTACAGTTTTGAAACTTTCTCTTCCTTTCTTCTTCTTTTTTTCATTTATTGTTAGTTAACAAAATAATTGAAAAGTTTTATCACAATGTGTATTGCTGAGGATTAAATAGAAACACAACTCGTCATGATAACGAGATAGCTTCGCGACTGCTGGATAAAGTAGTGAATGTCACGCACGAAGGTAGAATCCACAAATCTATCCGATCCCTAAACCGATAAATTAAGAACCTGTGAGATATTTGTAAGGTGTTTTATCAACGTGGACTACCTCATGCCCTCGCGATTTACACGCTTCCGAGCTTGCGCGAATCCAGCTCGTATATCGTCCGTCTGTCAGTGACAAATTGTCGTCGGTCAAAAGTTAATTTGGGAGATTTAATTCAGATCGCGCTGCATTGAATACTTGCTGCACTTGTCGCCCGTTAGATACGTATATATCCAAGCTTCCTGAATGACCACGCGATCATCATACGAAGGCCGCTAATTTCAGGAGACGTGCACGCGATCTAATATAAATGCATTGCCAATCGATTTATGACCCTCTTGCAACAGTCTTCTCAGTTCGTACATGTATATTTGAAAGGCTCATTGCTATTGTAACGAATCGAAAAACAATGTGTTAACGTTTTCTAGAATGTCACTTTGTATTCGTCGCCAAAATAAATTCCATTTGCTAATTGTTTGAAAAAATCTTAATTTTAAAATTTAATTAACAAATACAGGAAAACTTTTTTTCAAACATATATCTAATACTTTTTCTTTAAATATAAAATAAATTCTATATATTTTCGCATTTTTTGTTTTAATTTGGAAAGCAATTTTAGGATCTCTTTTTTCAAAAATTAGAAATAAATATTGTACTATTATTAAAAAGATTTATATTAACTATTTTGATTCATTTGTAATGGTTTTAAATTAAAAAATGCAATAATATGAATTTATTTTATATTTTATCTAAAGAAAAGAGTTAGATATACGTATGAAAAAATACGTATGAAAAGATATACGTTTGAAAAAATCGTTTCTTGTATTTAATTAAATTTCAAAATTATGGTTTTTCCAAACGATTAGCAAATGGAATTTATGGCGATAAATAGAGAGTGACATTCTGGGAAACTTTAGCACATTCGGGAAAATCGCACCGAACGAGGCGGTCGCGTAAACAAACGAGATGAGATCGTTCCGTTTGCGAGCTGATTCCCGAAGACAGAGTAAAACATGAATGACTCCACATTCGCGATTGATGAATTATCATTTCCGGTGCGTGCAGAAGGTCGCCTGGCAGCTAATCAAGAGTCTGGGAATCGGCTCGGAAACGTGGTAAATATTTCGGACTGCGCCGAAATATCACGGCAGGGTGGGAGCCCTCGGGACGCCGTCGGTTTCTTATAAAAAGAGACGCGCGGCGTCGCGACGACGTCGTATTTGCGTCGGCAGTGCCGAGTGAACTTGGTACCGGAGTACCGGAAGTGAGAGTAGGGTGTCGATTCAAGATAGTTTCTACTACTTGGGTGAAACACCCGTTTTCTTTTATTACACATTCAACGTTATTCTTTTGCAACTCTGTTGGATTAATCGCGATACTATAATGTCTTCGATAATGTATGTGAGTATTATCGAGAAATCTTCTTCGATTACATCATTGAAAACAAATTAGCAATATTATTCTGAAATAATTTGAAATTGAGTTTTCTTGAAGAGAAATTTCTAGACAGAGTTAATTATAAAAACATAACTTTTTATAAATAATAGAAAATAATAGAAAATATTAAGATGAGAGATACTGGAGATGTTGGATGCATAATACACATATATTATTTTAATTCATATTTACTGGAATCATCTCTCTGTATTATTATAAAAATCACATAATTTAAAGCATGGTAATATTACTATTTGTAATATTAATATTTGACACAATAGTATCTACTTATTTTTAACAAATCATATAAATATATAAATCCATTAATCTATTAATTAAACATATCTATCCATTCCTTTTATTAATTGGAAACAATTTTGAAAAGCTGACAATTTAAATTAAGTTTTTTCTTAAGATACAAAGGAATTTAATTAAAATCGTTTATCTTTTGTATGAATATATGAGCGCGCGAATGAATATATAACTATACGCGCGACTTTGAAAATTTGTCAAGATGCCATTGAAACGTCATTTATGGTCAGGGTCAATCCTTAGGCTCAGTTTGGCAGACTCCCAGAAATTCCTGTCTGATCAGCTGCCGAATAACTAAACTCCGTGCAATCTTCGTCGAAGCTATCTTGAGTCTAAAATTTTCCAAAATATGAATTTTATCTCTTCATTTTCCTTTTTCCAATTTCTTCAACGTGAAACTCTAGAATACTTTGTTTATGCAAGCAATTTGTATTTGATTGAAATATTTCTCCGTTATATTTTAATAAATTAATAATGAATTAATTAATAAATTAATAATGAATTAATAATTAATTAATGTGTGTCTTCCCGCTTTTGAAGGAATCTTTAGGAGCCAAGGTTGCTATGTTCAACCAATATGCCAACAAACATAGAGATAAGCAGAGTAAAAATCCTTTCACTTCTGGTTTGAACATCGAAAAACCGAAATTTTCGAAAGAAGAATATGGCAGGTATGTAAAATTTAGAGTTTGTCACTATTATAAATTTCACATTTTTAACAATATTTATGATAATATAACTGTTTTATATTAATTTATAATTAGGTAATTTATAAATTAAAAATAAATTAATAAAATAATTATATTAATTATATAATAATAAATTTATTATTAATTTTTTATTAACCTGCTTCTCTCAGACCAGAAGCAGGTTCTTTATCCGATTTACGCGGTCGCAAAGCAAACGCCCATATCTTGAAAGAAATTCTAGAGCTTTGCGAAATTATTAGCCAAGAAGGCACACCCTGTCGGGATCAACCTGACGTAATCGCCATCACGTTCGGCGACATCTTCAACATTTATACTAATATTAGTAGCAAATGCGTAGGACTGTTGTTAAGAGCGAGGAAACAGAAGTATTTAGAATTCGAAGGCGAATGTCTTTTTCAGGTAAAATTGAATGAATAATGCTTTTTTTTATTTAATTAGTTATAGAAATTAATAATTAATTTACTGTGTTTTTAATAGTGTTTAATAGTTATTACTCCGTTGTATAATTTAAATTTAATTTTTCCCACAGAGGAGAGATGATGATGTACCGATATTTTTAATCAAACCTGTCGAAGAAATTCGTAAAGAATACAATCAACGACTTCAGGAAATCCGAAACGATGTGCTGGATAGTTAATATAAATTCACTGATTTCTATTAATGTTACCGATCGTCAATTGACATTCGCGGTTGTCAGACTCAAGGGATCCAGTTTGGCCTGTATTTATTCATTTGTACTCCACAGTAACACGAATGACCAGTGTAGTATATAATTTGTATTTGCCTCATCGGTTTTGTATACTGAGAATGAATGAGTGTGGATGATCGGTGTAAATATTTTCGCGAGTGGCGCAAGTGAGATACGTTAATGTGACGGTAAAACGATTAGCACGCTTAGTACAAGTTTTTATAGAATATTTCACTGAGACTGTCAACTATGGAAATATCTGACGCGAAATAAATAATTAATATCTCGTGTATTCCATGCCTTTTAAAAATATTGCGATATTTTCACAGCACTCCGTATTATCCGTGCATCTTTATCAAAATGTAAGATACTTAAATAAAATTACATAGTTCCAAAATTCTTAGTACAAAGATGTCCGTATTTTCTTATTATTTCGAAGAATTTCGAATGATTTTAATTGAGAGGCGATTTAAAGAAGAGGGGGAAGAAAAGAAATGTGAGCAAGGAAGGTAATCGCATAATTTATATTTGTATATACAGTCACTTTACAACGCGCACTTTGTTACACAGTGTAGCTCGATTACTTTAGGTCAGCGAACGCCAGGTGATCTCAGTAAAGACGATATCAAAGTAAAAAAAGAAAAAAATTAATTAATAAAAGGGGGCGTCCTGCCGCGTATATTTCTCGCGCGAAAATGATGGGCGACGACGCTGAATGGGAATATTTAGTGTCCGTCCAAGCGGAAGCTCCGATAAGCTTCTTCTTCAACGTGTTGCCGGACAGACCTGAAGCCTCGTATCTTCACCGCGTATTCAGCGCTGCGTATGCGCCGATTAAATTTCGCTACGAATTTTCGCAACGAATTATACCGGGCTTGGTAAAGCTGAATCGAAAACACTTACATGTCAATATATCCTGGCAAATTGTCATCTTTAGCGCTGAACGAGCGGTGAGAATAGGAGGCCGAATCTCTCGCTTTTTCGAAGGCAGCAAGTTCGATACAGCACTCGATGACGCATGAATATTTCATCAAAATGTACACACCTTCCGAGAAAAACATCGATAGGGTCTCTATCTCTATATTGGCAGTAGCGTTAGTCGTATATTGCAACGGAAGCCAACGTATCTTCTCTCTTCCCGTCCGCGTCTTCCTTCGACTCGGTCGAAGCGGCAATTTTGTATGCTAAACAAATCTCACATTCAGTATAAATATTTGTCACGTATAACTTTAACGCTTCCTTGTAATTTATCTACTTGGAAAACTAAATGGATCCGATAGGAAAAAAGCATCAAGTAAAAAAGAGAAACATCCTTGAGAATATCAAAAATATCTAGATATAACTCGCAATAAATGTTCATTGAGTCTCGAGAAGCGCATATATGGCCTTCCTCAGTTGTCTCCTCTATCTCGTCTCCGATTACAAATATGAGCAAAAATTGCGATAGGATAAAGATGTTCAACAATGGCTTTTCTCCGTTTAAGTCTGTCGGTTCTCGTTTGCGGGGCACGTCAGTGGTTCGATATGTCGACGATCAGATAAACGGGGAGGATAAAAAACCTTCCAAAAGACAAAAGTTCGCGTGTCGAAAAGGGAGGGATATGTGTAATTACGGAGATATTGCGCGCGATTGATATTCGCATTGCTCGCGGATATGGTTCAATTGGACAGCGATCGCGATCGATCGATATGTCGTAAGAGCGTCGTATTTCACGATTTTTAATTACATTCGTGGAAAGCCGCAATATTATAAATTGCAAAAAATTCTTAGTACAAAGATGTACACTTTATTATTTAATTCTTTTTTGCGGTGGTTCTCAAAAATTCTTTAACGTGTCTCTTGCATTTTACGTCAATTCCCGGCTTCTCACGAAGTAATTAGGATTTTTCGTGAAATAACTACAACATATGCGTACAAAGAATGTTCGATAGAACGGGTCAACGAAACCCGACGATGTTCGCCGCTATTTCATGTAAGCGTATTTTTCCAGGCCGCACATTGAGCCTCCACATTTAGCGCTGAATACGGTTGTTTTAATTTGTTTTTCATTTGGCTATTATATCATTACGAAGATGGTTTTTCATCAGCCTTATTACCATCGGATAGACACGTTTAGCGGTAAATGTCGGATGTCAGTACGGGCTGAAATTAATGGGGCTTGATTCACACTATCAGGGACGGATTTTTAATTGAATTGAGACATCGAAAAGTTTTCCGGAAAGTAAGACTACTTTTTTTTAACATATTCATAAGAAAATAATTTTACGCTAACTTATACGTTCCTATATACTGTTACATACTACCTATGTACTCTTTTCCATATTATTACATTATTCATATTTATTATAACTATGAATTCTATGAAATTTTTAAGTCAAATAACGCATGAATTACTTATTTTATGAGTGTTAATTCTCCAACTTATACAAAAATTTACATTTTTACGTAAATTCAGAATTTTATTATTTATCTGTAAGTTGATAAACATAAATTTAATTATACAATTATCTTATAAAATTAAGAAAAATTACATCTTATACATAAAAAACGCAGTCTTATTGTATATTACACGTAAAAAAGTCGAATTATCTACGCAAAGTATGTACATACTTTTTCTATCTAAATAATATATATTTAAATCATCGAGTCTACCTGATTGGAATATTTTCGAGATTGAAATTGGACATGTACTTATTTGTTAATACTGAGTTATTGCGAAGCGTCACTGAGCCCGTAGTTTGAATCAAGCCTTTTTATATTACATTGTCTCCGGAGATGTTAACAACGAATGATTTACGATCGATCCGTTACGATCATGGACGTTGCGTAGGTTTCATCGATCGCCCGTCTGATGCTCCTTATAGAAGCGAGCAATCGTTGTTTCCTTCTGTGTAACTATTGAAGCATTCGCTAATATTCGCGAATTATGTTGCAATCACTATCATAATAGCATTTCTTAGATCGAGTTCGATTGCCAACAGTGCAGTTTCGTCCCGACAACTTTGCGGTTTAGCCCTTTTTGGCCTCATCGCAATAAACATTTCTTTTGTTCCTTTTCTTGCAAACGTATTATACATTGGATTTTTTTTTGTATCTTTCTAATGCGCAGCGTTACGTTTGATTTCATAGATATACATTTATACTGGGTGTCTGACTACACGCTGCATTTTCTACTGCGTTCTCAAGCTTGCGCGATAAATCGTCATTCCTTTCGATAAACGTTCGATATTGAAACAAATTCGTATGTTTTCTTAGAAAGCACGAGAAAGCACTCTGCCTTCTTTTATACTAATCGACTCGCTTCTTTCGCGGGATTAGCACAACGTCGGCAAGCGATAAACGTCATGACGCCCGCTGCAGCGACTAAAGTGGATTACGGTCTCCTGGGTAGGAAAACAGTGAAATTCGACGGTGTCTCTCAACGTCACTCGTTATCAGGGACTTCGTGGAAACGCGCGTCGTCGTCGAACGTGCGGGGGCGTACCACGGGAATTTCTCGAGGGCGTCCTACGCGCCCGCTCTGCTGTGATCTTATTTCACGACGTTTACGTGACCGGAAGGAAGCGTTTCCGCCGCTCACGCACCGCCGGTGGTAACCACGTAAACATCCGCCGAACATTTCCAGCCTGTTCTGTTCCGCTACCTGCCTCCGTCCATTCGCGTGTCATTGCCGCGAGAATCGTGAGATCGAGAATTAATGATTCCTCCGGGACGCTCCGTATTTCTACCAAATTTTTCACGGAATTTTTCAAGGAACGAAACAAAATTAATACCTCTTCAAGGAATTCTTCAAAAATCTTAGCTACAGCATTTTTTTAAATGATTTTGTTTATCGTTTACGTAACACTTTAGCCTATGTTAGTGTTTCGTTTGCAGAAATAGATAAGGATGGAAACGTTTGACGGTCTTTAAATTATCGCAACAACGATACAAGGTAAGAATAAATTCACGTCGATTAACTTAGGCGCTTAGCTATTCTGTCCGAAGGGAAGAACACGTTCACATCATTAGCTCGACATGCGTGCGTGTGGTTGTCCATATATTGTATATGTATATATATATATATTTATTTATGTATATGCGTGCATATAATGCGCTCTCTTGAGTCACGCGAAAAATAAATGATGCGCATCGCGAGCATCGTTCGAAGGCTAATCCGTGAATTGATTACGATAATTAGGTCGTTACGATGATCTTTTAGGTCCAGTTATAGTATGGTACATTCTAAAACGAATAATTAAATTCGTTATTTTAGCTGCGCGTGTGGAATTATTTACAGGTTCATTCGCGCAAAACTCTCGTCCGCGCGTCGCGTTCTCCCTTTTGTCGCTTTCGTGCACGCTACGTCGTTGCACTTCCGGACGCGAATTAATTTATCGGGGTCGGCCGCGTCGATTGCAGATCGTTGTCGCTGCGCGGGAAATCTTGCTGTTGCATCCTGTCGTTACGCAGACGTGCACAGGCGTTACTTTTGTGAGAAGTCCATTCGCGTTCAAATCCGGATTAACAATTAGTGTGATAAAATCACAATAGAATTCGCTTAAAATAGGATTTCATATTTTTTTAACATAAAAATGATGATCTTGAAATCAAGCTTAACGGAACTAATACTTGATTTATCAGTTTAATTGACTGGATCGTATTATATTTAATTATAATTAACCTAGGATATATAAATCATAATAATTTAATAATTAAAGTCGAATATTTTCGACGATATATGTATTATAATAATTACTTAAATAATGTAAATAATATATTATTTTAATATTTATATAAATGCTAGGCGTTTAACGATAAAAATTGAAACCGCATGTTCTTAAAGAAGTAAAGTAAGAGTGTCCAGTCTAGATAAATTTAGACAACTGTTTATTTCTCTACAAAATAGAAAACGGTTTATTGCAATTACGAAATGATGTATTTTCTAATTCGCGAGATCTGAACGGTCACGGACTACGTTTACGTCGTCAAGTAATCTATCTACGTAAAACTTGACCCCGATTTCCGTTCGTCGAGTGGAATGTGGAATCCTCTGTATATACGTGATACGTATAATATGTATATTTATATATAATATATTTATTCTCTTGCGCATTTGTAAAAAGCCTCCCCTACCTAAAAACAACGTGTCGTGTGTCGCGTGAGTTCGTCTACTATACTGGCGATAAATCAACAAGTCCTTTAAAATACATATTTCCTCTCTATTCCGGGAAATCCACGGGTCATTTAAATCTCTCTACCGAACACTCAAACATAACACTGATTTTATCGTTTTTCTTTCTTTTTCTTTTTCTTTCTCCCTTCCCTCCTCGCTTTTTCGTGTCGCTGTCGTCGTCTAATTCTCACCGCCTGCCGTGCGGCCTTTAGTCAGTCTTGGCATCGTAAAACATTTTTTAGGTGCTTCAGTACAACTTATAAAGTACAGATTCTACAAAAACGAGGTCCGCTTTGAGCGGGGGCCCCGCTTTCTTTCGCTAAATTCGCGCCGCTCGCGCGCGCTCGCCACATGCGTATACAGATAGATTCATACGTACACATATGTATCAATATTAATCTCGTCACCTTAAAAATATATTATTGTCTTTCGATGAAAACGTAGCACTTAGTTCGCCGTTCGCTCCTACTTCTCTTTTCCCTCCTCCTCTTCCTTTTTCATTCGTCCGCGCGATGGTGGATCTCGATGACGGACTCTGGTATCTGAACAATATAAACGTGAAATAATCGCGAGGCGATCTTTGCAGCTCTTCTCTACACTTAAACCTCGATATGGTCGGCTTGTGAACAATGAGTGATCGAATGCTGCTACTACTGACTGAGTACTCTTCTCTCCTTATCCCTTATTACTTATTTATTGGATGGCCCTATGAGAAAGCAGCACTCGCGAAGTTTTTACAATTACGCCGGTATTAATCCCTAATAGTGTCCGCACCTTTCACGCGCAATAGAGTCACGATTCTCAGACTTTAGCAGCGTAATCGTCTCCTTAAGCGGACGACCCTGCGTTCTATGGTGGAAGTATTTTGGTTCTCGTTCTGGCTCCGGCTTCATTCGGACGTTTAAGCTTTAAACAATGCTACTAGCGATTATATAATCCTGAATTTATTATCTTCGCTATTTCAGAGAGATATGAGTGCTATTTGAGATTGAGGGTCTTGTGTCAGGTTTGAATTACCGTTCTTCCAAAAATGCCATGAATGATCCTTGAGAATGGAAGTTTCAGACAGTTCTGGTGCAACAAAACTCTGGTAAATTGAGACAGTCAATTTACAAGGAACATGTTATTGATATCAAATCTTTGTTCTCTGATTTTATCTGCATTTCCATGAGAGTTTCGTTCTTTTCGGGAATGTGATACCGGAGTGCGGCTTCTAGCTTTTCCCTGAGACGCACGCTATGTCAAGGACCTAGTGCAAATGAACGAGGACCATATCTTCGCACAACTTTTGGCAGGAATCAATATACGCCGCTCGATCGGATTGGACACGGATTGTTTCACACTTCGTCTCGATCTTCGTTGCACTTCGCGTTCAAGTTCTGTCTTAATTCGCTAGGAACACCAGAGAGGGACGCCTGCCGAGTCTCCAACGGCGTGGGATGGGGGTTGACGATCGTCAAGATGCGTTATCATACTTGTCGTTGTCGATATTTTAGGTGATCGTCGATCTTGGTCCGCCGCGTTGCGATTAACGCGTGAAGGCTCGCTATTATTTCATGTAGCGCGATCAACTCGTCGAATTCGTCGACGACGGCGACGTCATCGGGTCAACGAGGTTCTCTGATATCGACGTCGCATTGACGATCATCGGATTCGGGGTTCGTTATCATACGTCGTTGTCGTGGCAGAAGTCGATCTTCCGTCTGGCGAGCTGCAGCCGTCGTTTGTCGACGATGAAGTCCGTCACGCAGCCCTTGATGCCGCGATGGCCGGTCTTGCCGCCGACAAAGATCTTGCCGTTTGTTGTCAACAACGTTGTTTCCAATGAGATCTTGACGGGCACGTTCTCGTCGATCTGAATCGTACACGCCTTTCGCCGTCTGGACGCTCGGATATGATGAAACACGCCGTCGTCCACTCTCTCCTGCAATCGCGTTAATAATAATATGTGAGAATCGTTATAGAAAATTTGGAGAAACGAATATATCAATCAAAAAGGAATATTTTTTGAAATACTTTTCATTGCATTGTAAAAAAACAGTTTATTATTTTAAAATTAAAAAAAAAAACATTAAGCTTTATTCGATCAGGCGCGATAATGAAAAGCGCGCATTTTTCAAATCTTCGATTCTAATAAAAATAGACAGTTTGAATCAGACAGATGTTTTATGAGAAATGCTAATTTTATTATGTTATATTTATCAACAAATTTGACAAATATAATTCCATACAAATATAATATATAAAGAGATATTATATAAAATAATTACGGAAATAAAAAGAATGTAAAAATAAGGAGGGAAGAAAAGATTAATTAAAATTGCCGCCGGAAGTAAAAATAAAATGGAGAGTGTGATAGCTATTAAATCAATGTAATAGCGATTACCTTGCTCTTTACGGATATCTCTTCATCAATCTTACTCTTATAAGTGAGAACTACATGACCGTCGTGTAGGGACAAAAAGAGATGCTCCATCTTTCCTCTTCCCACCCACGCGATAAGCCCTTCAGGATGTATCGTCCTCAGCCGCAACTCAAATTTGTTCGACTGCTGTCCTCTGCGTCTGTACAAACATGTTTGTAATAATAGACATTCATTAAAAAGGAAATTTCAATTTCAAAGCTGAGCACATGCTACTAATTCACACTACGAATCTATATACTTCTCTACATTAAAGTACGCTTACGGAAAATTAAAAAATTGATAAAAATAAAAGGAAATTATTATATAAAAAGGAAGTTTTAAAAAAAATCTTTTTATCCAGAGCTTCATTGACTCTCTTTACTTTAAATTTTATATATAGAAAAAGAAATAAAATTGCGATAGTAATAAATCAATGCTTTTAATTGTCAATTAAAACGTAACAACTGTTTTATTGAGAATGTTATATTGTGAGAAACTGCTCATCTAATTGTGTCTATAATTACGATGTTACGTCGATTCTATGTCAATTACATTCCCTATTACACAATCAAATAATTGGCTCCGGAGGTCTACGGGGGTGATTGCCAGGGATGCGATTGTCATACGACAACTACAATGCTCGAGCAGGAAAAATCAATATATCCCTCAAACGAGTACACCACACAGCCATTTTTCCATTTTCTAGAAAACTTACTCCGTATAATCGTAACTGTCGTATTCGTAGTCGACGTCCTCCTCCAAGTCGTAGTCGGAGTAGGACTCCTCAAAATACTCGCCGAGGGTAGTGTTAGTAGAGTTAGTACTAGTTGGTGGGTTACATAATCAGAAGGTTAGTGACAGTAGTCGTTAATCGAAAAAAAAAAACGCTAATTAGCCTAGTCATCGAGCGACCGAGGTTACTAATTTCAAGTGCACCCTAATCGTAAACATCCTAGAGGATGCGAACTAATGCTTCGATCGTCGATTATTCGGCGCTTTTAACTGAGTGTTACTCACCTTCTTCCGTAGCGATGCTTAAACTGCAGGAAATTGTTGCCCTCGAAGCGTACAGGTCGCTCCGATATCTCTGTGCCGGACACATCGTAGCCCATGACTGAAAGAAATATTTGTGTGACTGTTATGATTTATCTTTTTTTTTCTATAATTACAACATAACGATGTGTAATTAATTATTAGTAACTTACTATTGTACTTATTTCTATGATTTATTAATAAAATAAATGGATTTGAACGATATTATAAATGAATTAAAAAGTTTTATAAGTGAAAGGAACTAAGGAAACAAAGAAATATTATACATGTAAAATATTATACATGAAATATTATACATGAGAAAGATATACAAGATTATACAAGAGAAATTTATATATTGAAATTAGAAAAGACTTACAGAATTCGCAATGCAAGCCGTTGTAACCGCTAGCGCATTTGCAGAGATAGCTGTTTAATAGTGGAAGGCATACTCCGCCGTTGTGGCAAGGGTTCTCGTTGCTGGGACACGGTAGACCGTCGTAAATCTCCGTGTTGTGTTGAGTAACATTCACGGCGAGATTCTGATATGTTTTGCCATTTACCATCAGTCTCTGCACGGCTCCTACTAATCCAGTCCAGGCTCCGGACAGGCGATGAACTTCTCGCCAGTGTCTATGGAAGCAAACAACGTCTTATTATGACAGTATAGTCGGAGACGTCAATTAATTTTTTATACAATTGAGTGAGCGTTAGGATATACGTATTACGGATATTATTTTTACTATAATAAGTATAACAAATCAGAAAATTATGGATAATTTAGACCTGTAAGGAAAACTTTCAAGACAATAATTGAAATGACAAAAAGCAAATAGTGTGATTAAAACAATGTAATTAAATGAAAACAACTTACTTGACGCCACCAACGTAAAGCGGCATTTCCAGATTCAGTTCCGTGAGAGGACTTCCGGACAATCCTCTGGCGACGGTCCCGTCATCGAGCTGAAGAACACCCTCTCTGCCGAGTCTGTTGATCCTCACGCAGTGCCACATATCCCGACTAACCAGATCCGGCGACGTGATGTTCGCGATACCGCTACCGAGATTGAACCTAAACTCCAGTCTGCCGTGAACTAGGTTCAGACTGATAAAATCGCCTCTCCCGTTGTTCAATTGACCGTTGTAGAGCAGGAGACCGTCGTTCGCACGCGTGAGAAACCATAGTTCGATGGAGAACGCTTTCGAGACGCCTTCCAGGCAAGGCAGCTCCAAATATCCGTTTCCGTTCATCTCGGGAATCAACAATTCCGTTAATTCGGCGTCCACTGAAAAAATAAGTACAACAAAAATAAGTAAAATAACTAAGAAAATCATAAATGATAAGACATTGACATTTTATTTTTTGAACATACATATATTGAAAGATTAATATTATTTGTAATCAAAAGACAAAGTTGATCAGCGAAGAGTTTCTTCTTTCAAAAATTTCGAATGCTGTTGTACTTACGGATCTCGCAGTGCTCTCCGGTTCTTCCAGGCGGACACTTGCACACGTATCCTCCCTGCGGCAGAATGTCGCAAGTGGCACCGTTCTGACAGGGCTCGCTGATGCACGGGTCCAGCGATTCCTCGCAGTTTCTGCCGGTGAACTGCGGGGGGCATATGCACCTGTAGTCCGGCGGCTCGTACTTCTCCACCGCGTAATTACCGTGGTCGTAATTTTTCTCGTACTGCAGCTCGGAATCGTAATCGCTTCTCCTCGCTTTCTTCTTAGTCTTCCTTTGGTCGATCGACGTGCAATGGGAGCCTCTGCACCTGACTATGTTCACCCCGCCGCTCTTGCCGTTGCCACCACGGTTGTTCCTGCTTTTACCTCTCTTCTGTAATCTCCTGCAATCCCGGCCGTTACACAAGTCCTCCTCGAAGATCGGTTGGCAGGTCGCGCCGTTCTGACAGGGCAGATTGGCGCACGCATTGTCGCCGCATTCCTTCACGCGATAACTCTCGAGAACGTCCCTGTCGTGACCCACGTGGAGATCTACGTTGTTCCGATTGATTTTCAACTTGCGTATGCAGCCGAGAAGTCCATGATTGGTGCCAATATTGTCATAGACCCTGTTTAGAAATTTGTGATTTTGTGTTTAGGTATTCTATTTTAGTATCTAAATCAGTAGGAAACCTTTTTTAAAATTAAGAGAGATCTCTTGATCTAAAGAGATAGCTAGTTCACACTTCAGTAGAGTTAATTAAATTATAATTTAATTAAATTATAATTCTTGAGATATAATGAGTACCAATTTAGAAAAATGATTTGATTTCGAATATATTATTGCGAATGAGCTTTAATAAGTTTTAATCTAAAGTAAGATGATATTTATTTCAAATTTCTTGTTTTCCTCTTTCGATTTTGGCTTTCTTAATAACATCAAATAATCTTTGTTTGACCTGATTAATTCTGATATCAAGCGCTTTTAACTTCTTCAATTTTTTACATTAAAATATATTTTTAAGATTTAAAATTAGAAAACATATAAGAAAATATAGTATAAATTTGGAAAAATTGGTAATTTTTTATATGAGAAAACTCTTTCTTTTTTTATCTAATTCAATAGTACAACGTTTGCGATTATTACTTGGAGTAATTAGTCGGCATATTCCCGATGAAAGTGTTCTGATTCAAGTCCAAAGACTTGAGCATTCCCTGACTTTGTCCAGCCACGTCTTCGCCGTCGTTAAAAATCAGCACTCCGTCCTTATGATATCTTTTAGCCGCCACTCTGTGGAAGGTCTTCATGGTCACCTTTTCCGGCGACATGAGCACCACGGGTCCGTTTCCCAAGTTATATCTGAATTGCACGTATCTGAAGCAGACAATCATTCATGAGCTCTACAAATTAGATACACCGGCCATTAATTTGATCAACAGCGAAGTTTTTACACCTTTTTTTTCGCTTTTTGTATTCGTTCGTCATTGCCAAATTACGATTACGTAAAATCGATTTTATACAGCTGATTTATACAATGTGATATACAACTTGATATTAAAAGTTATAGTGCTTATCTTGTTTGTTTATCTTATAGGAATTTTAAAATTAAATTATACAAGGTAAAAGAAGATCGTTGCATACGTTTGCCTTCAGAAAATGAATATTTTTTGAGATAATTATGATAAAAGATACCAACCCGTCGACAATGGCCAGCGAGACAAAGTCACCGGTGCCGTCGTTTTTCTGCTGATTGTAGAGTATGATTCCGTTGTCTGCATACGTTTTGAACTCAACTTCGATGCTGAATTTGTGATACGCTTTTAGCCGGTTCATTCTGACGTAGCTTTTACCGTCAAAGGACGGTATCTCGTAATCCCGCTTGTTGATCTCCTCGTCGCATAGTAGCCCGGTGTAATTTGGTCGGCAGATACAGACGAAAGTTGCGCTGGGCAAGTCGATGCAGGTCGAGGTCATGTGGCAGGGGTAAGAAAGACACGCGCGAAATTCCTGGGTCGGCGTCACCGGCACGTAATTGGCTAAGCGAATTAAGCGAAAATTAATCTTCATCTAATTACGACGTCGTAAATTATTGGTTGGCAATCGAGCTTGTAAGTAATCGAACAACAGAAAGTTGGACGAATTAAGATTAGTCAGAATTGCGAATATATATTCAAAACTAAATCTCTCAATTTTAATCTTATCCATTATTATTAATTAATTCGTTATTTAATTAATTTTAAACGGACGTGTCCACAAAAGTAATAGAAATCGCTAATGCAAGATTTAATTGGTAGGATATTTTACGCGAAAAATTCTCAAAAGTCGTGGAAACCAATAATTAGGCGTGGTTAGTCAAGATTTTCTATCTTACCAAAGCATTCCTGCCGATCGCTGGTTTCCGCGTAACCCTCGGAACAGATGCACCCGCCCTTTGAGCATTCGCTGTTCGGTATAGTGCAGTCTTTGTCGTCGTTGCAGAGATCACCCAGTAGAGCGGTGACTACTCGAATCGTCGCCGGTGTCGGTCGATACACTGCGGCCACTCCTTCGAAAATTAAATTTTCCATTATTCCCATGATCACTGATTGTAGGATACTTAAAAAATCAGCAATAATTTGAGTTCTTATCAAGAAAAAATAAATTTTTAAATTATTAAAGACATCTGTGAATTATTTCCTAAAATCATCTGAACAATGAGAAAGATAAATATAGCTTTGATACCGCTAATTTTATCGATAAATATATATTACTTACATTTATATATTATTTCAATAAATTAATGCTAGTTCAATGAACTAATTTATTGAATTCTGTGAGCAGATATCGCGTGAATTTTGAATTATTTAATGGACGTAGAATTAAATAAATTTCTGCAATTTTCGCATTGTCAAGTACTATCGTACACATTTCGATGTTTCAAGCATTGCAAGCAATTTTGAAGCATTAATGTTTTGATCGTGTTAATTCACATTTAACAATAAATCAATAATACGGTTAATGAAGTAGTACATTACATTATAAATTTATTTAATTAATTATCAATTGTCCCAGAACAATAATTCAGTAACCGGTTTCATATCTTGAAATAGTTTAGAATTTTTTATGAAAAGGATCTAGGCTTAGGAAGTTAACAACGTTTTCCTAAAGATAAGATTAAAATTTGTTTGCTTTTTTCCACTTTTCTGAAAAATACATGAAGATGGGTATGACTTATAAAGATTTTTCAAAAGGGGACATTTTTTTTTACCGTGTTTTAAATTATCTCTGTCGATGGTGATGGTTTCTTGATGAGCTCGGTGGGTGTAATAATATCGTGGGTCCGGTTCCGGTACCAAGAGATGCCGCGTGGATTTGGACAATGGAGAAATGGCGGCTGCTGGTTGAGTGTACTGTACAGCTGTGTATCTCTTAACGGGGAAGTCCGTATTAACCATAGGATCGTCTGAAAATGTTCGTGAATTCCGGTTTTGCCATTATTTTCCCTTCTCGCGTTCTTCATCGAGAAGTTTTATTTATTTATTCTTAAGACTTGTAGTTACAAAAATTGATTTTGATTAACGTATAATATATGGCAATATTATTCACCAAACAGGATTCGCGTTTTGTCGCTGCGAACTATGTGTGTGTGCATGTGTATCTGAGCGCGATGTATAAAATTCTATTACATAAAAAAGAAAAAAAAATTAATTTTCCTCATTAAAAGTTATAACGATGGTGACGTTTATGAATGTATATGATTATAAAATTGTAACAGAGAAAAGTTTTCTCATTGCTTGGATCTCTGTTAATTAATTTTGAGATAAAATTCTATTCATTTTTTTAGGGAAAAATTTGCAAAAATAATTGATTTCTTTATTTTGTTTTTGTGGCTAAAAATATACAGTATAGAATTATACCATATATTTTACTTGATATAAAAGATATAAAAGAGGCTATGTAACAAAATATAAACACAAAGAAAATAAACGCGAAATTTCAATTTAAATTAGATTATTAATTTTTACTCGAATAATTCTCATAGATCATTCTTTTTCGTTTGTGCTTGCGAAAAATCTCAGCGGAAGAAAAACGTCGTCGGAGTCGCCCGTTGAGTTTCCTATAATGATTTAAGTTGCGATCCTGAAAGCTACATCCGAAAGCTCTAAGAAAGACTTGAGAACCGTTTCAGGAGCTGCCTCCTAATCTCGCTACCCGCACTGCTCCGTATCTCTACTCTCTTTCATTTCCTCCTTCTTATCTCCGTGAATGATTTGCTTTAAAAATACCATTCTTTATACCGAGTTGAGTACGAATAAATGCAATCCCTTATTTTCTAGCTTTAATCCGGCAGATCCTCGCTTTTCTTCTTTTAGCGGGAAATGGAAGTAATATTATACAAAACTTCATAGATATTATAAATCGAATTAATCGACGAAGAGTGACGAAAGTGATATTCCACTTCAAGCGCTAAGGTATTAAAGTATAGGATATCATTTATAGCTTCGTAAACAAGTGTTGCGTTTTTACTTTGTATTTTTGATTAATTTTATTTCTAATTAGATTCTAACGCTTTAGATTAAAGTGAAATTATAACCGCGATAGCTTCGTAGCAACCTCAACCTCCACAGAGTATTTTATAGAATTCCGCAGTGCATTCTATAAAATTATCTCATTTCATTTCCGTTATATCTCATTTACATGAAATGGATTTGCGTCACCCCGACACTCCAACGCCTGAAGATGAGCGCGATGGCGCGACGGCGTCAGTGGCGTTCCTCTAAATAATGAAAATCGAAAAGCTAATTCTATCGGCACGGCGTAACACGAAACTGTTAACAGGAGTCGCAACGGCCTTAATGGGATTTTAATTACTTTCCAATTGCCGCGTTGCTTCCTGTTATTGCCCGTCGAGGACTTCCGCTATTTTTTTCTTCAACAATTGCCCGCTCCATCCGTCCCCCTCTCTCTTTCTCTCTCTTTTTCCCCTTCTTTCTCTCTGGATTCTGAACTTTCCTCTTCCCTAACTTTCTCCCTCTCTCTCTTTCTCGCGCATCCAACAATCCACTTATTTGTCTCCGTATAATCAATTCGTTTATTTACTTCCGCTGCGAGAGCGAGCTTTTCTCGCGCTGTCGCCGCTGCAAACATTCCCGCCTCTTCTCTTCCTCCGAAACGGTCCATTTAAGGGAAAACGAGGATCCCGACCGGCAATGAAAGGGGCAAGAAATATGATTCACGACATGGAAATATGATCCGACGTTTTATGATCGGCGAATCTCTTTCTACTGACGGGTATTTTTATTAAACTTAGACGCCTAATGAGCTATTGCTTTACTAAAGCTATAAACACTGCATATTACCAGCTGAGAATGTAAACGGAGGGAATCGATTTGATCGCTAAAAGATTTAATTGCATTTCCCGATTTTCATTTAACAGAACATGTAACAGCGAGTTAATATTTTCTCGTATAACAAGTTTGCAAACTTTTGCTACATCTAAATCTACTTTCGCGAAACGTATGTTACATTTTAATTTCCTCGTCAATTGAAATGGAACTTTTAATATTAAGAGATACGCTTTAACATTATACAAATGCCGCCGGATGATGCAATTTATTGAGCACGGACTAACTCAAGTCTTTACGAGACAGATTATACTAACCCCCCTACGTTGTTATATTGATTTATTGCTGTTTCTCTGTAGCAATTTATTCCAGGACGTTCCTTTGACGACGCGAACATTTTCACATGAAAAAGTAAACGTCGATCGCATCCGTGATCCCCGTCGTCCTTTCCCTGTTATTCCGGTACGCGACCCCGATATCCCCCGCTTTTCGATAGTAACGCGATCATCGTAACTCGCGCTTGCGTCAAGCGTATCGTATATACTCTCGCAGGATATCTGGCGACCGCGTCATCCGCCGTCGCCGCCGCCGATTTATAGAATCCTCCGAAGGGATATCCCACGCGGTACAGCGCGGGATCTTCTTTCCGCCCAAAGAACCGGCCGTCACAAGAAATTACGGCATGCATTATTTACCAGGATCCAAAGTGCCGACGTCCACGTCATCCTGTCGCCCAATCTCCCTCCCACCCCCCTTCCTCCTTGCCGTCGTCGTCAACTTCGATCCCGTGCGTTGACGGGAGACAAGGCGAATAAGAAGGGTACATCGAACGATAAGGAACTCCGTGACCGCCCGGCGAAGTCGGCGGTACACTCGATGAAACTGCTAGAGCGAAGTCGAATCGGGAGGATAGAGAAGAAACAGAGGGAAGGGAAGAGGAGAAACATAGTGGGAGAGTGAAAGAGAGGAAGGCAGAAGGAATCCGCGAAGACGGTGTAATCTGATTTATGTTTGACTCCGGAGGACGAGCCCCGAAGAAGAACTTTTTAAGAGATTGACTTTCAGCGAGAGAGAGCCCAGACCGGTTGAAAGTGAGGGAAGGTAGAGATGACGGGGGAGAGGGAGGATGTGAGGCAGGCTGAGCAATCGAAAATAAGGGGTCGGGGTTCGCGGGGACGAGCGAGAGACTTTAATAGATTCTGACGTTTCGCTCCACGAAACTTCGTCAGGGGGTTCGGAATATCTTGAGAAGTGCGAGGAAAGGAGGAAGGGAGGCGGAAGCGGGAGGAGGTAGCATGAGCGATGGCGGTAGGAAGAGATCCTCTCTTTCTTCCGTACTTTTTGCGTGGTTTATCGCGGCGCGAGTCTAGATTCGCCGGTCTGATTGAGTCGGGCGTACCGAATTTAATGCCGGAATAATCAACGGTCCGCGAAATTAGATCGCGATCGCGGGGGCGTCTCCTCTCTCTCTCTCCCCGGTGATTGTTTGTAATTAGTTGAGGAACTCTCCGCTAATGATGCGTACGCTCGTTACATCTATCGCCGCGGGTCCGCGGGACGAAACGATCGATTACGTGGTACCGGAGTAATCATTCGCGGGAAAGCTTCGAGTTTTCGGGCAACATAATTCTACAGTTCGGAAACAGTGAGGTTCAAATGAGTAGAAAAAGGTATCTCCACTGCAAATTACATTTCGCGTATTCTTTTGAGACGCAGACTGTAGTTTATTATAAATCTCGCTAATCAATGAGGGACATTCACTCCCTGTTGTTTTTTTTAATAACTACAAAAGGATCTTCTTTATGATATCTCTCACCGAGACTTTCTAATTTCTTTCCACGAGGAAAATAATGCCGGTCGGAGAGATATCGAGTAAAACTCTCACGACTGACAATTTCGGATGAAACTTTGTCGGCCGTATCTCTTTGCGGGCAGGCGGGGATGGGAAGGGAGGTAAGAGAGTTATGCGAGTCACGCGGTTTTAATGCTCGCGGCTGGACCGCCGCGCCGGACCGCCGCCAGTTACCGTTCTGGATGTCGGTTCTTCTCTTCTGGAGACACGTCCCACGGGCGCCACTTAAGACGAGATCACGCTGCGAAGTCCGCGGTGATTTAGTTAAAACCACCTTCGGCGCTCGCTCAGTTTCGCGAGTTAACGTTCGCCAACTTTCTTTACGTGTGAACGCAACGGTGGTCGGTACACCTCCGGGGATGCTTTAACACGGACTCCGTCCGAGCGGATCTAGCCGCACACCTACATTCTCGCGTCGCGGTACGCCTCCGTACTCACTTTTCCAAGTAATCGCCATGAATTACCGAGCGGTTTAGAAACTAGCGGAAAACCTTGAAAAAACGCTAGTCTAATATATGAACGTGTAGATATTCAAACGTGTGACTTTAAAAAAAAATAAAATAAAATAATAATCAAAAGTTAAATAAAATAATTAAATTTGATATCGTCTCCTTCGCTAATTTCATTGTTTTTCATTTCATTTCTGTATCTTTTTACCTCTCTCAGTTGAAAATATTGATGCCGATGAATCAAAATGACAATTGCAGTAATAATGGCGGCCGCAAGTGCTTTGATCGTGACACTTCCGTCGGGTAAATTATCTTGCGAATTCGTGGTCAACGTGAACGCAAGTCCATTCGCTTACTTTGCTTCCTTTCCTCCTCGATTTACTTTCAACACCTGACCGTTGCATTCGCCGCGATTTGTATTAATCACAAGTGTTATTCACGAAAAAAACGACGTGCGATTGGATTAAGAAAGCAAGCAAAGTAGCTGCGGTCGTTCTAATGCGGTTGCGGGTGCGAGGGTTACAAACATATATATACATGTTAATAGAAACTTGATGAGTTTATTATATAACGTTTTGGATATACAAAGTGGACTACTGGTTAGTTCTTCTAGGATAAGCTGGGGCGATTTTCTTAATCAGGCTTCTCCGCGAAGAGAGAATTTATTAACGTAACTCTATACTTCACTCTCGATCTCTCTCGTAATTAACAACGTGTCCTTTATTTAATTAATCTAAATCGTTATAAGCCGATGTCACAGAGTTGTGCGCGGCCGTCCTGTTTTATTAGGCCATGATTCCAGGCCGTTCTCGAAGGATTTCTGTTCTTGATAACAATTATTTTCATATATATTTAAAAATTTTTCCCTATTGTACAAATTTCCTGACAACTCCTGAGCGATGATTGGTCCTAACTGTGATTTATCTAAATTTTCCCGATTAATTTACAGAACAATGAGTCGCCAAATCACAGATCAATTCAGATTGTTGGAGCAACTCAACTTACAACAATATACGTCGCAATTTCGTATCTTCGGAGACTAGCTTTACACTCGACAGGTTAATCATCTTTTTTCGTTTATCGTATTCAAATTTATTTCTGTCCTCGAATATCCACCGACGCGTTTTTCTCTGTTAACATCGCTACACAATTAGGCGTATACTTTTCTCGACTACGAGCACCGGTTCCGTCTATCTAACTATATACGAGCTGGCTGGCAACCGCGTTATTTGCAATTTCTTTTCTAAGGGATATACGATCTTGTTAGAAGCCGCGCCATTGCGAGTCTCATGATTTTCGGACTGTGCTTATTCGGGCTGTGTGTAAGTGTATCGTTTCTCTCTCTCTCTCTCTCTCTCTCTCTCTCTCTCTCTCTCTCTCTCAATAGCGCAGGACGAAAAGCGACCTGTTTGGCGGAGTACGTTCAGTGAACCCACCTCGGCAGTGGCCAAAGGCCTGCGTGACCACGTCGGCCTGGTGGCCGCACGCATAGAGCCGCAGCTCGCACTCGTTGTCGTAGGTCTGCCCGTCGCTGCCGCACACCGGCACGGGCGACACGTCCGCCGGGCAGGCGGACGGACAGACGCAGTGCACGCCGCCGATCTCGGTGCAGTGGCCGCCCGAGTAGCACTCCAGCTCGTTGCAGCTCGTCGGCACGGGCGGTATCATGTCCGCTGCGGAGTAAAGCGGATTATAGCGCGGCGTTAAATAAAATTACGCCGTGTCGTTCGCAAGATCGCGCGTTGGGCCGCGGGATACCGTCAGGTCTACCTCAAGGAGACCTTAAAACGCTATCTTGGTCGAGGAGTAAACAGCGGTTGACACGAGGCGAGAGGATTAATGTACGAGGTAGGGGAGTTTAGAATAAAATACGTTTTCGAGTTTGAATATGTTGGAATAAGTTAAAAGAATAAATCTTCTAACTTTTTGATCTTACTTTTATAAGGAGTATTGAGGGTTATTAAATCTTAGACCGCATATTATATATACATAAAACTGACGCTTTTCATGAAAAAAGTCGAATAATATGATATTACGTGCGATACCTGAGTAACAGCCGGTAGACGTGAGTATCTTGTTATGATCGTTGCAAATTGTGCACTTCTGTCCCTGGATATCAGGCTTGCAGACGCAACGTCCTGTCATTTGCTCGCAGTCTTCTCTCACGGAACCGAATAACGAGCAGCCGCATGCTACGTTAAGGAGAAAAAGTTGGCTTGCATTAATTTTTTTTTTTTTCACAAGCACTTAAATTTTTTCATAAACACTTAACGCTTCCGCGATTTGTCAGTGTTGAACCGTACAGTCTAAAAATAGATCTTTCAGACTTTAATCAAGGGCAATGTATTCTATACAGCGAGCGCATATTTTACGCAAACGCTCGTGATGACAAACACTATACATTCTCTGTGTGCTCTCATGTGTATTACATCATGTGTAGCGCGTCAAATGATTACACGGCGGAGGATTGTGGAGTATATACTGATCCCAATCTTACGTATGCATCCCTGATGACCCTCGCTTATCTTCGGCAGTCCCCAGTAACCCGGCATACACCTATCGCACTTGAGGCCGCCCACACCCGGCTTACACTCGCATTGACCGGTTTCCGGGTTGCAGGTGTCGGACACGCTGCCGAGCCGGTTGCAGCCGCATAAACTCGG
Source organism: Wasmannia auropunctata (assembly GCF_000956235.1). NCBI lineage: Eukaryota > Metazoa > Arthropoda > Insecta > Hymenoptera > Formicidae > Wasmannia > Wasmannia auropunctata. Next base: position 136,064 of record NW_012026951.1, read on the forward strand.
GCAGCCCGCGCCGTCCGGGCCGAGCGCGGCGGTTTTTCCGTCCGGGCAACAGCCGTGCCACGAGTCCGCGCACTTTACCACCTGGATACCGCGAACTGAAAAAAGATAAAAAAAGCACGCAACTATGAGCGTCGCGGAAACTTATAGGACACATATATTGATCCTGCAGCGCAACTTTCTTGCGGTTCGAGGGAATCGCGAGGAACGCGCTCTTGATAATCTTAGAGATATTGAATCACAATATATATATATCGGTGTAATTTTTATAAACGTTAATATTATATATTCGGTGCATAAGGAATTGATATACATGTGCATAAAGAATTAATATCTATTTAGACATATTAGATAATAGATAGGTATTAGAAAGTCTTTTTTTTCGCTGACCTTTCTTGCAGCAACGAGCGAATCGCGTTGTCTGATGGCAGTAACTATTGCTAGGGCAGTCTCTGCGTTCTGGTCCACTACCGCAGTCGTACTCCTTACCCTCGGCGTCCACTAATGGAGGATCGCCGTTGCAAGGTTTGACTTCCATGCCTGCGAGAACATCGTCATATGAGCAGAAAGATTTTTAATATCGTTATCCAATACCATGTGTAATTTATAAAATTGAGAAGCGATTTCTATGTTGATTAAATTCAAATTAAAATTCGATAATATTATAAAAAAGCGCAAGAGAAGCGTAGGGAGATTAATTGTTAAAAGGCAGGCTCCGCCCGTCTGTTATCTACTCGATCAACTGATCATCGCGTGAGTTCCGAACCTTGGCAGAGATCGAGAGGTCGCAGCCTGAGCTCCTGCTGCCTCTGGCAAGCCTCCATCTTCATGGCGCACAGGGAGGAGTAGATTCTGAGATCGCTGCCGCATACGGGCTGCAATTTATCCAGCGAGATGGAGGCGCAGTCGAACCTGCAGCTGCATCTGGGAAACTTGTCCGGACCGAGCTCACAGGTCGCCTCGAAGTCGCAGTGAATATCCTTGCACGCCTCGCGCTCCTGCGTGCTAGTCACGTCGGCAATGGTGGTGACCACGCGAGTCACCGCCGGCGTCGACTTGGTCGCTGTTAGAAAGCGGTTAGAAAGCGGCGGTTATAGAGCGGTTTAACGTTAGAGCGTTAGACAGGCGAATCGTTAATGGCATGCGGTTAACGTGACTCCCGTGATCAGCGTTAGAGAATCTTGGCGCTCTAATAAGCGTCTCTCTCTCGCTGCCGATCGCGAACCCGTCCCGTGCGAGTTATTTTACGTCGCCTTGTATACGGGAACGGCAACTTCTAAAGATTACAGAGGAGGCATGTGCGAGATGTCTAAACGTCTTCGAAACTTCATAAGCTTCTCGCGCCTCGAGCGTTACGCTCAAAAGGGTTGTGGATCGCGTTACGTCAAACGCCCAAACTCGTTGTCAAGCCGCAATAGCGTTTCGTTACATTGCCCGAGACGCTCAGCGCACCAAGTATCTCTAAGTGTTAAGCGAAGAAGTCTGGTCGCAGAGAGAAAGCGATTTTCAAAGTTAAATATTTCGTAATTTTTTCAAAGAAAAACTATTGAAAATAGAAATTTAAGATTTTGGATATATAGTCATGTCTAAACTATAATATGTATGAATTTTGAAAGTTTCTCAATATTCTCAAAGCTATATAAATCACTGTAACACATGCTGTCTTAAAATGATGATGGATATATAATTGGAGGATTTCTATCCGAAACGAACAAAATTTTTTATTGTATCCTTATATTTCTATGTTCAATAGCTTTCCTTTAAAAAAAAAATCATGAAATTTATCTTGAATCGCTTTCTAAACCAGAATTCCCCTCGTATAACATTTAATGTTATACGTGACAGCTGTGGCTGATCTTGTATCTTAAAATTAAAGTGCAAGTAAAATATACGCTTGATCGCGAGTTTTTTATATGACTGTATTTTCACCATTAAAATTTTACTCTGTGCGTTTCGCTATATCACGCTGATAGCAGTTTGGATTAACTGCTATCTCCGGAAAGATCTCCGCAAATGGAATTCGCGCGACATAAGAGGCGAAGTGTATAATTTCGGTAACGTACTCAACGCCGCCGCGGCCAATCTCTCGGTGCAGTCTCCATAAAATGTGACGTGCAACGCCGGCAACTTGGAGTCCCTTCCGCAGGCCGCCTGCTGCAGCTCACACTCGGACTGGTAAGTTTTCGCGTCGCTACCGCAAACAAGCTCGCCACTGCTCTCCGGACAAACCTTCGGGCACACGCACACACCTGCCACGCAATGCGCTCCGTGGTCGCATTTCACCGTCGCGCACATTTCTGGAAAACATTCAGTTTCCTGTCCTTAGCTAGCTCGTAACAGATGGATTATCTCCATAAATTCCAAGTCTCCAAAACAAGTGGGCGGGTAATTTCCAAAAACGAACATGTATACGCACGAGTTGCATATTACGTATTGCATTTACATTCAGTAAAATCTGACTTTTAAGATATCGAAAAAATATAAAAATGTGTGAAATTAATTTTATCAGTGTGTTTTATTCTTGTCAAAAATTTGCATCGGTATTATGAATGTAATATAATATTTCCATTTTATTTATGTAGTATGTAAATATTATATACTTCAGTATTATAATATATTATATATATGCTTACATAATATTATAATTACTGCATTATATAATATTTTTGTAAATATCTCTGGTAATGAAAAGGGAGAGAAGATAATTCTATAATCTATTAACTATTTGATATTATATTATCGGACACATCGCATTAGTTCTCATTTACAAGACATGTATACGTTGTTTTAAAACATATGCTTACCGCAAGCACCCTTGTAGCTAATGTTGACGTGGACCTGGTTCGTGCACGACGCTCTTTTCAAGGCGCATTCATTATCATACGTCACATTATCAGAACCACAAACTTTTTCCGCCTCCGGCAGATCCTTTCCCTGTACATAATTATAAATTTAATTTTAATTTTAACAATAAATGAGATTATTTATATATGGCAATATCAGATTTAAAAAATTTAATCTTAAAATAAAATTTTTGTTTTGTAATATCTATTATAAAATGCGACATGGACGCTGAAAATGAAATGTGTACATTAGCTTTGTAATAGGAATGTGCTATTTCCTTTGTGTCTTCCATTTCTACCCTTGCTTTTGTATGGAACGCGAATTTTCGTCCAAAAAAGATGAAAATAGAACCGCTAGCACGGCGAAGGGACAGCAAAGGATAACATAGGGAATAAAATGAAAAAAGCAAAGGAAATTTAAAAGTAGAAGTTGAAAGAGGAAGCGGGAGTGCGTGTCTCACTTGTTGCGCGACACAGGAGTGCCGAGGGGGGAGGGGGGCGCGAGGGAGTGCATTTGACGGACAGTAGGGCGAGGCTGGGGATAGGCAGGGAGCGGAGGAATAAAGGTCGCGCTGTGCAATAGCACAGGAAAGAGCGAAACTTAATTAGCCTGGCCGTCATATTCGCGGCTCCTCTTGTTTGCTTATTACACGCGCGTTTCATGCACTTGCCACCCTTCGCTGGGCTGCCACGGTTATATTGGTCAGTTGGCGCACGTACTGGGTGTCCCCGATGAAAACCGCTCGGTCAGCAATTTCGTTCCTTGACAAATTTAGACTCGACTGTTTTTTTTTTGCAAAAATGTAACGTGATTTTAATGCGTATTAACGCGCGTATTCATCTTCATTCTGATAATTTATAAAATGCGGATGTAATTGCTAATTATTGATTATTAAACTGGATGATGATAAATTCATAATAATATTTAAAGCATAATTAATTGCAATGAATTGGCAATAAATTATTATTGAATAATAACTGTCACGGAAGTAATTGGTAAATTTATTTATTAAGTAATTTACATCTTTCATTCGAATATTTAACGTAACATAATTACGCAAATAGACATTCAGAGAATAGTCATTCGATCTAATTTCGAGAGAAGGGTATCCCGCGTGGATGCAGGCTCTGGCCGTTTTGACGAGAGAAAGACGATGAGGTTATTATTACCGGCCGTTCAAAATACAGCCACATCCGGTATGCGGGCTGTGGTGGAAGTTTCCGCTGCAAGTGGGGGGGAGGGGGAAGAGATAGATGGAGAGGAAAGAGAGACGTCCGCACGATTTAGTTGGTTCCCTGTTAAGTTTAATTGACGTCAGTCAGCTCATTTTCTGAGGTTAATCCGCTTGCATACGCGGCCCCGTGGTTCATGTTCCATTAAGAGGATTATTGTATGCGCCCGACGCGCTGTTCTCTACAATTATTCTCCCTCGAATTAGGAATAAAATCGTTTGCTTAAATCCATCATGCAGATGTGCTCAGTTCTCTATAATTCCGAAAGAGTATCGCGATAACTTTTTCGATTTTGTGCGATACAATTCTATCGGATTAACATACTTTGCGCGAAAAAAGTGGAGAAAATTCAGAAGCTGTCGTATCGGAGACTTAATATCCGTAATTCCGGTAATTCAAGCGACTTCCAGTCGACCGCGCAATCAATCTCGCGTTATTCTCCGGTGGAAGCACGTGGAATTCGGAAATTCGCATTGTGGACAGTGAGATCGCATCGTCGACTCGTTGATACTTCCCAGTAAGCATCCGTAACCGACCGGCGAGTGGACTTTCTCCCCCGGAAGAGGAGAGTATACTCCGCGAAAGTCGTGTCCGCAAGGCTCCGATCCGAAGCCTGCCAATCTAATCCTTTTCTCAACTCTTTTTCCCCGACGTTGAATGCATCCCTTATTCCGCTCCACGGTCTCCTCACGAACGGCCACGGCTACGACATCGAAGGAATTCGGAATTGTTCCCCGTCTCGTCAGCAGGACGCTCTGCGAATCGTGAAATCCGCCCGAGCCACTTCGCCTATCACCGTCGAGATCGGCTGAATTTTCCGCGGAGCCGCTATCTTGATGAACCAACATGCTTTCCATTCTGAATGCACGATCGCCGTGACGTAGTCGGGAAAACGCGAGAGATAGAGAGAGAGAGAGAGAGAGAGAGAAGCTGTAATATCCGCGCGTGCAACCGGATACGAAAAATTATTTATCGGAAATCGATCCGGGATAGGCAAATAAATCCGCGGAGATTGAAGCTCCGTGGAAAAACGAACCGGATTTTAATGTATCGACGCGCATCAAATCGTTACTATCAAGCGGTTATAAATAAGCGGAAATAATATAAGCATGAGAGAATCATCTCAAAAATCGTGAAAATAAATCGATTTCGGAATGGAAGTTTGAATTACTTTTTATTACAAATTTTACGGTCTCCGACGCGAGGCGATTTTTTTAAATATCGATCGTATGAATTTTCATAGCAGACGCGTGTCGCGGAAATAACTGTCGCAACAATGATTTGCCATAATTTACGTGGGATTTCTTCAAATACACTCGTAGCGTGCGTCAAGAGATAAAATGCATCGGACACACCCGACGAAGCCGCGTGGACGAGGGGAAACAAAATGTTAATTAAGTTTCTCTCCTCGCGCGCTTGTTTCTCCGTCGCGCGTTGCGATGACGCGACGCCTTGAAATACCGCTGAAATTTTCGACGTTTCGCGAAAGAGCTGTATTGACTATTGTCGGGCGTCTAATGAAACATGAAAACGCCATTCATGCCGCGGAAGAAGGAATATAATAAAACCGGTCGTGCGTCGCGCGAAACACCGTTGATGGAATGTCCTGAAAATAGCGCATGCAAATGCGCTCGAACCCTTCTTTTCTCTCCTCCCTCCCTCCGGCCCCCATCGTCGCACCTAACGAAGCGGCTTTCTACTCTTGCGGCGGGCAACATCGAACGATCTTGGGGAAACGCGAAATATCGCTATGCTGGCCGAGAATGCATGTACGAGTGCAGGCGCGAGCGGGACATTCATCATCATGAATGAATATTTTACGTCGGTTACGCTAACGAGCGAGAGCCCGTGGCGTGACGAATCGCCACGAGCATCTCGAAACGACGGCGAGATTGCAGTGTGTAATCGTATTCCGTATCCATTCTTTCGCGGTGGGAAAATTGGTGTCGATCTTTGATAGGTAATTTATATCGCTATTGCAATTACATCGATATTGTAAAATTAATTTATCATATTGAGATGCGGTTGAGAAAAAAGAGAAATATGGGAAGTCATTAGTGGGAGACAAATATTTTTTTCGTGATTGTTGTAAATTTGATAATTGCTTCATTTTTGTTAAAAATATTCACATTATATATCTTTTAACATATTTATAAATTTATCGATAATACAATATATGATTTATATTATCTTTCATCTGACAAATGCAGAATATTTCCTGGAACGCATATTTGTCATAATTATTTTTTTGCATCAATTGACTTTAATATAAAATACAGATTTTAATTATAATTATTATTATCATATAATATTAAAATTCAATCGACACATTTAGCCTGTGAAGAGGATTCTTCATTCAATTATAAAGAGAATTAATTTAAATGTAATATTTAAAAGAATTATTAACATATTATACAGCAAATACGTATATATTGATAATACGTATATTGATGTTTACTAAATTTGGAATTTTGCAAGAAGCTGTCAATTTCGGATTGAGAGCCATTTCTCTCGACGTTACATTTTCGCAGAAATACAAACAAGACAGGCGCGACATTTATAAAATTTCGATGATCGAAATGGCGCGAATGCAAATGACAATTCCGAATGATCCAAACATTCGATTTAATATTTCATAATGCGCGTCACATGTTCCCCTGATATATTTACGGCCGTGTAATTCATTAGAGTAATTGTAATGCATTTGATGGCGTTACTAATGTATAATATTATATATGGAAATATGGAAAAACAGAAATGCAGGCACCTTTGTTTCTACGTGCTGGATCGAATTATCAGACGCACGAAAATTAACGTTAATTATCGCTTAAAGATTTATATGAGAATCTTTCATTAATAATACAGTTTTCACAGACTTACCACAGTTTCGCACTTTGAGGGACAAACGCATTTGGCTTCTCCGCCGTTGTCGCTCTCGCACTCGCTGTAGAATTCGCACTTCTTGTTCTCGCAGCCATCTGTGAACAGATCGGTGACGATTGAAAACCTATATCGTTCTGCCGGCGGCTTTACGTAGGTTTAATGCAGATTCGACTAACACATTCCTTTGGTTTCGTGACACTCGCCGGAGCCACTAATCACGCGCCACCTCCCCTTGACCATTCCGGCGGAAGCGGGCTGGTCTCCGACCGCCTCAGGATAACATTAATAAAGATTCTCGTGCGTATTTGCATAACGGCGTCCGTTTCGAATGGAATTCTCACGGATAGGATAGAACAGAGGCGGTTGAGAGGAGAGATGGGTGGGGGGGGGGTGATCGAGACAAAGGGTGGTACCGAAAATGCGAGCCGACAGAAGTCGAGGGAGGGTGGAAAGAGTGGAGAGAATGATGGCGGTGGCTTGCCAGTCGCGAAGTTATCTTTAGAATTCATTGAAATGAGGCGGGTGTGAGGGAGGATGGTTGAGAAGAAGAGAGAAACAAGTAAGAGGAACACGAGAGAAAAAGAGAGAAATATTCATCCCCCTCATTATCGTCGACGTGTCGATGATACTCGCGGGTCTCGAAATGACTTCCCTCTGGCTTCTTGAAAACGGGACACCGTGAACGAGGAATCGTCGCGCAAAGCATGACTAGAGGGATACGACAAGAGGGGATGGGGGAGGGAAGTAACGCGCGAGGAAGCGCATGCATATGCAGCGTGCATGCCGCGGGGTAACAACTCATATGATTTCAGCTGCGGAACAGCCAACCAACGTCGCAAAATCGCCGCGCCGCGCCGCGCGCGATGCACGAGACCGAATTCTACGGCACGTTACGCTCGATTTCTAATGCGAGTAGCGAAATTGGTAATGGAAATCGTCTCCTCTTCCCTTTTCCCCCCTCCGCGATTCACAGGAGATCCTGTACTCTTCGAAACTTTCGCCAGCTCGAATAACGCAATTCCGTTATCACTGCAAATTTATTATATGGATAAATATTATAGGGCGTTGTATGAAATTTCTATGTATATTCAATCTCCAGGATATGGATATATTTATTCAATTCTATGAGCATAAAAACGATTATAGAGAGTCAAGAAGTTTAATATAGCAATATTCAAATCTTGAAAAAGATCAAAAAAATATATTTTATAATATTTATTTACATAATATATTTATATGTATAATATAAATACATGTATAATTATAAAATTATCATGTTAAAATCATGAATTTTGAATCTATCTAGAAACTTCTAGAAATATAATCTATGAAATATACATAAAATATATTGTCAATATTCTTATAAAATTTAATTCTCGTTCTCAAGTTTCTACTTTTGCGTTTCTCTCTACGTTTTTAAATTTGTAAGCTGTTCGTCTAATATTAAAACCAAAGCAATCTTTTTCGATGCGTTCGCCGAAGGTACGTGTGTTATGAGGAAAGTTCGATAAACCTTGGCATAGGTTTCCATCGCGTCGTAGATATTCCTTCCTAGAGAAGATCACTTTCACCCGTCGTCGTTCCGGCATCCCATTTCATCAGATTTTTGTGATGGAAATTACTGTTTGTGTTTAGACTAACTCTCTCGTGAGTACGCGATTTTATATTCTCCGAGCCTTAGGGCCGTCAGTCGACGAGGGGGTTGACGGAAGAGGGACTGACTGGTTTGATGGAATCGCTGTTTGAACGCATCCCCGCCGGCGCGCACGCGGGCTTTTGATAAATCTGCCGTCTGATAGCGAAATGCGCTTGTCCGCGTTGTATGTCGACAAGTGGAACTTTTTAATAAAGATGCAAATCAGAAATGTTACGGTTTATTCCTGCGTCGGGCCGCAAGACGCAAACACGAGTACGTCCGAAAAATTTGCACAGACTGGATCTTCTCATTAATTGTTCATCAACTTGTGCGTATTTTATGATACGTGTGTGATAACGTTTATTTATCTTACGTTCTTATATATATTTTATTATTTGTTATTTTTATTTATATTATACTTAGTCATATTTTTGTGATTAATTATATTTACGCATGCACATATGTATACGTAACTTTGAAATATATGCCAGTGATTTTAGAACACTTTACATAGTTTATCCGTCCACGATTACATAGGGCTATCAAGGAATGTCAGTGTGGATAATTTGCGTTGGAAATGAACAGTGCCGAGTGTCATTGTGCAACCGTTCCTTGAGACCAACACCGAGTCGTGCGCTTGTTTCGCACTGAAAAGCGTTTCATTCACGAGTGATTTCCATAAAGACGAGGGATGAAAGTAGAGAAGAGGAAGTAGAGCAAATGATTTTTCTCTCGTTTAATTGTGGAGATACCGCGGTTTTTACAAGACAGAAAAAAAAGACTGTTAACAGAATATTCTCGAGAGCGTATAACGCCATTGTAATTATTTGACAGTATAATATTTAACTATCACACACTGATTGTGTAATAATTCAATTGTGATTGTGTACTAGTTCTTCCGTTCTTGGTTCACGGTAAAAGAAGTTAATTTAGATATGTAAATTGTTACACGTTGATATGAAATTTTTTTCTCGCAACTACTAGCTAAAGTTTTAACTTCTTGGCCATAAAAACACGATATCTAGGCTTCGTCCAACAAGCTGTAAGGTTCAATCACGATTATGATTGTAATATCAGAATTGCTTTATGACAAAATTTACTGAACGAAAGCGCAGATCGAAAAGCCGACAGAAGCGCGATATTCATCGAATACATACGAAAAGACGCACAGAATGGAAAATCGCCCAGGAATTCGCGTCCTTTTGAGACCACGGTCCTGATAATGGCTCGTTCTAGGATTATCGAAGGCGGTATAGAGGAGGAGGGGGAGGGAGGGACAGAGTGGGAGAAGGGGGTGGATTAATAAGAATGAAATTGCAGGGTTGGAGCCAACGTCGTAAAGTACACGGTCGATGAAATCTCGCTCACCCCTTTTTCCCGTGGCCTCCCGCCCTCCCCGGGATCGGCGGTGGGTACGGCGTCGTTATTAAAGGCATCGCAGAAAATAATAAAATGAAGATTAATAGCGCGAGCTCGCGTGCAGTCGCGATGATGCATCGTCGAGTGCAGTATGCATGAAGTTGTTTACGATATCGTCCGGAATTCCTATTGCGAGGGAGGAAATGGGAAGAAAAGAAACGCTCCGCTGCACGAGTGGTATCGCTGGGAATATCTGACGTGAAGCACAGCTTTATCAAACGCGGCACTTGTCATACGTACCCTTCGGAAGAAATCGACCGGGCTGACGCTAATAACAAAACGATATTTCAGTGCGTTGAGAAGTAATTAAAACGACCTTGTTTAAGAATTGTAAAAACATTGTTGTACTAGAGGGATTCTTTGATACGGTTTGCGAATTCATCCCCTTTCTCAAATCAGTGCCGATTTTTACGGTAGCAGCGCTTTTATCGCGTCGTTATCAAACATGAGGAAGCAAAAGTGCGGACGCGGGTCGATCGATGTTTAATTCTAGGGGAACACGCGAGGCCATCGACGTTAATCAAGTTTCATGCCGCCGCGCTACTTAAGATCGTTCAGAAATCCGTTATAAATTCAATTTACCCGGGCCGGATATTCAAATTAGTCGTAGCAAGTTTTAAGTTACCGCCGCCGCGCCGGGGCGGTTACGCGACCGTATATTAACCCCTGCTGTCCGACTACTCCGGCATATTAAAATCGCAGATTTGTTCTCTTAACGCTCCGCCAGCGAGCTGAAAATTATTTTCCAGCGCTCGATATTAGTGCCGATAAGAGCGCTTAATGCAAGGGACAAGACCCCGCCGGATTGGGAATTCAGAATTTTATGTGATTAATTGGGACACCCTTCGGAGGACTCTCTGCGGGATCTATTTAAGAGATTAATTTGCCGGCAATATATTTTCTCCGCGACAAAAGAACGAACGATTGAATGGAAACAAAATTTATTAAGCGAAACAAAGGAAGCTGTTAGGAAATGAAAATTGGGATTTGAATACACTCGGGTTAAACCAGAAAAATTTGCTGGAGAAAGTTAACATTACCAGGTCAGATTCTTTAGTCCACGAGTTATATTGCAATTTAACGCTTTCAGTCGCTTTTGTCTTTATATTATTAGATTGTCTCTTTATATTATCTTAAAAGATGCCGGAAACTCTTTCTTTAAAGTGGAGAAGAAGATTTTCATGTTTGATGAAAATTATATTATTCACGTTCTCGTCGAATGTTTATAACGTTGATGATAAAACGTATTTCTCTTATTTTCTGTGTATTTCAGAATCAGATATTTAATCAGTCCGTGATTGCCGATAGCAGCATATTTGCAGGCATGACGCACGGCACTGCTGTTTAAATTTGTTTTTGATAGTACTCACTGCACAATCCTTGATACAGAACGCGTATCTCCCGTCGATGCTGACATGCCTCCAAGCGAAGCTTGCACTCGTTGCTGTAGCTGATGCCATCATCGCCGCATACGGGCTGAAATTCTGCCGGACAAGTCGGACATTCGCACACAGCATTGCCGCCGATCTCCGCGCAAATTGCGCCCCATTGACACACCTGCGAACCGAATAATCATACATGGAATTGTGTGCGATGTACTGTTGCACATCAAGAAAAGCCATCGCCATTCGTCCAGTTTCTGTCTTTGTTATAATACTCGTAGCATCGTCATCTTTTAAGTTGCTAATTTGCCGATGATAAACTGATAGATAAATAATTATAGGATGTTATACTTATTTAGATAGATCTTAAATAATTAATTTTTTTTCTTTTTTATATAATACAATAGCTTCAAATTGTCTTAAACTAAGGCAGATAAAAATATATTAAAAGTGCAAACAAAGAATGAATTAAATAGCGGAAACTCTGCCGATTGTATATCGAGAATATCAGTTTATAAAGCTATTCATGAGAAATACATGGGACGAGAAACTCAATACACAAATGTCTTCCTGAAATTCATCGAGCTCGATCTCTCCCGTCGTTCCTTTTTTTTTAGCGCTAGTACCTACTAGCTTTCCCACGGAGATACCCGTGCACAGCGTCATCCAATTAGCGACAATTGCTTTTGGCGAAGGAGCTCGTCGAAATGGTGAAGATCTCACCTCGGGCTTTCGAATTTTGCCAAGGGAATCGAGAAAGTATCGAGAGAGAGAAATAGTGAAAGAGAGGAAATTCCCTCCACACTCCATCGGACTCTTGATCCCTTCCAATTTCTGCGGTGAATACATCCAGCAATTTCCATTTCGCGAGCGAGCTCAGTGTCGATTACGAACCTTGTTTTGTAGACCAATGACGTTCGTACAGCTTAAATCTAGCTAAATTGTGTGACGCTTCAAATAGCAGCACGTTATTTCTTATAAAATTGAAGATAATCCAACATCACAGACGGGATTTTAAATTTTTAATTATCAGAGACTGTCAGGCTTTTAAATCGACTCTTCAACTATGCTGCTCTGCCCACTGCATGCAACTGATATCTCCAATATTATTATTGTATATGCATTTTTACTCGCTGTTAACCGCTGTATTCAATATTATTATTATTAAAATAATTTTGCTTTTTGTAGAATTTATTTCGGGTTTTTCGGTGTTTGATATCCATCGGAACAAGCATCAAGAATATATTTTACACGTGTACATTCTATTGTAAATTTTGTACATGTAAACCACACGTTACATTGGATGCGCTCTACGTGCCGTATTATTTATTTAATCAATCTCTGTCGAATTTAATGAAATACTCTTTATGAAAAATATTCACGAGATGCTAGAATAGCAGCTCGTCGAAAAAACATTTTTCTCGAATAATTCACATCGTCGAAATGCCGAGGATGCTAAACAAGAAATCTTGCTCGCGCCAGCGAGCGCGGAAACGGAAGGGGAAACCGCGAGCGTGCCTCGTGTTTCCGTATATACGTGAGATACTAGCTGAGACTGACCTTCTCGGAGCAGGGTCCTCGGGAGCCGCATGTGCCGACGTAAGCGACCTCGATGTTGCTCTTCGTCAGACACGCCTGCCTCTTCAGCTCGCACATGGACGTGTAGGTTGTTCCGCCGCGGGCGCACACGGGCCTCATTATCGGCTCGCACTCGGGACGACATTCGCAGTTGGCGATTCCCTGCCGACTAATCGCGCACTGCTCGTAGAAGCTGCACTTCGCCGCTTCGCAGGGATTTTGTCCTGCAAAATCGAACGACCGCACGACTTTCGTCACGATTATTCTACTTTCATAGGGCAGAAATCGTATAATTTTTCGAAACATGAACAGTGTTGTATAAATAACAAAAAAAATTAAGGAATTATTGATTCGTTTGCGATCGCAATATTTGTCACTTTTTTAAAATCAATATTATTAATTGATACCTTCCGTATTTTTACAGTCGTTAATCCTATTAGGTAAAAATATATTTATCAACTCTCATCATTTTATTACATTAACATGCATTGAGTGTTAAATGCGTTACATTCGAAATTATTCATTATTTGTTTCACATTTCGGGTGTTAACGATTTTTGTATTACCGGAGCTGCATGCGCCGTTGTAGATTTTCTTGAGCGGTAACCTCGAGCGGCAGGCTTCCTGCCGAAGATTGCATTCGTTCGAATACGTCTTGCCGTCGCTTCCGCAAACCGGCGAGAGTTCGAGGCCACACTGTTCCCCGCAGCGACATACTGGTTGCCTGGAATCGTCCAGCTGACAGATCTCCGGTTTCAAGCACTCGATGCCTCCGCACGGATCTGGAAAATTAATTCGCAATTAACAGTCTCGACACACAATAAAATATATTATCGAGAATAACGCGAATTTGATCACATGTGCGACGAATGATACGTGGCATTACGAATAATCGCTGAATAATCGCTACGAATAGATTCTTCTTAGCTTTCTGAAAAGCATTAACAAAAATATTTAATTTTGCTTAAAGAGAAAAAAACAATTTTCTTTCTAGCTCTGCTATATTTACTCCTGGCAAGAGAGATCTTTAATTATCTCTTAATTACAGAATTCACTTGGTGAGTAATTATAAGGCTTGATCAAATGATCCGCGTGCTAAAAGTTTCATTTGCATTCGATCAGCTCTTCTATCTCATTTCAGGAATTACTCCTAATCCCGGTGAAATCGAATGAATTTAAATAGCCTTCCTGCGATTCCTTTTTATGAGTCATCATTTGCATACGGGAACCGGGAGAGAATCTGCGTAACGCGAGGTGGACGGATAATGATGGAAAGTCGCATGGACCGGAGCAAGGTCCAGTTGGAGGAGATACGGCCGCGCCGAGATTAATCTTCGCCCTTCGACCAAGGAAGGAAGGAAGTTGAATTCCGTTTCCTGTCTACGGGCGGTAGCTAGGTTTCGGCCTTATACCAGCAGCGGCTGACGAGGCAAGTTCTCCTCCTCCGGCGGCGATGGTAGTGGTGTTTCTCGGCGTTCTAGCTCGAGTTACAGTCCAGTGGAGCGACTAAACTCGACCCTTCCGTAACTCAAACCCCCGGCCGGCGTTCTCCTTCGTCGGCGCTCTTGGTGCGTCAGTTAGTTTGAGTTTAGCGCTAATCGATCTCGGCGAGAGGTATCGTTGTGCCGTCAGTTGCGAGATGACCAAGACGTTGTCGCTTCGCGATCGCGCATCGCTTGGTTATTCTCGAAATTAAGGCGGACTCTCGTCCTGTATTTTTTCTATTTGTCGTTCATCCATATCGTTCCATCTCATTCAGACGTCTCGAGATGATTAGCGATTAATGGACGACGGGGATACCGCTTTTCATCGCTTCGTAATTCCATCTCCGTGCGACGTAGCGGTCCTTATATCGCTTCTATCGCTTGCATCGGACGAGATGGAACGATGTCATCGCGTCCTTTCAAGATCTCCCGCGCCTTAATGGGATTTCTCACCCCGCTTCTTCTCCGTCGTCCGTCTACAGCAGTCTTCTCATCGAAACACCGGCCACGATCCGATCCCTCGGGGAGGGAGGCGGGAGGGGGAGGGGAGGGGAGAGTAGGAAGAGCGAGAGTATGGGGATGGTTACGCCGGCGCGTTAACTTCACGCGACATTACCCTGATGCGGATTTCTTTGTATTATCGGGGACCGGGGGCCACGACGTGAAAGCCGTTGCAAGACCTTTTCAGTATGGACGACGGACCTATCGTTCGACGGCTGGAATCTCTCCCGTGGAACGTGTGCAAAGACGAGCGACGCGATGCGGTACATCGCGAGTGACTGATGAGCTGCTCTCGCACATTCCTCGTATTATTGGCGAATTATCATTTAATTTAGCGCTGGAAAAGGGACGCGACAGGAATATCGATTCATTTATGGGCAGTAATTTCAACGAAATATTACGTATATAATCACGATCGCTGTATGTATACGTAACGAATTATAGGTTTAAAGGAAAATTTTATTCTAATAAGGAAACATATATAAACTTCTCAAAAGATCCTCGACCTATCGATTCCTAATGAGTCGAGGACCCGCTCTTTGAGGGTGATTTTCGGATATGAGAGACGCCTCTCGCGAGGCAACCGACTTATGCACACACGGCGAGAGTGCATCCTAGTTACTTCCGCTAAAGCAACTGCAAATATCGATCCTTTTTAGACGCCTTCCTTTCATGTGCAGATACCGTGCGCATACCTCTCCCGCATTCTACGAGCACTGCGAGCGGGAATATCTGAAAATCGCTCGGCGCTCGGTAAAAGCCTTGTAAATTGCCCGTCGCCTTCATCCACGGACAGAGCAAGTCAGCGTCATCCATTTCGTCTGTAGCTTTACGATTTTGCCAGTTTGCAAGTCTGCCTTCCTCTCGAAACGATGTAACGCATCGCGATGAGATTTCGAGAGAAAGAGATTCTTTACATACATTTTACATATCTTCCTGAATACAACTTTTGTGCATATACATATTAAATCAATAAAAAGAGGAAAATCCATCGGGATGAAGCGCGCGTTAACGCATAAGCTATAACAACGTATCGCATAAGCTATAACAACGTATATATATTATAACCTTCTAAAGCTAAAATCTCGTCGAGGTTTTTCGTTTTCTTCGCGCGGCGAAGACCGCGCGGAAAACATCCGGAAACCCCTTCTTTTCGCCCACCTCCCCCGCGACTCCGGAAACTACGGGAAGCTATACGACGAGGCGCGGTTTGACATTACGCGGGCGTAAGGTATAAGGGTATTATGTCTGGGGAGCAATGACTGGGTTTATGTTAACGGCACCTCCGCGGTGCTTCCGGCTTGATGTACGGCTCCGTCTTTGGCGCAGCCGCCTCCGACCTATCCACGTTCATGCTTCGTCTCCGTGTAAGCCTTTTCCGTGAATGTTTCTCTCTCTCTCTCTCTCTCTCTCTCTCTCTCTCTTTCTCTTTGCGCCACTTAGGCCCCAAACGCGTAAACATGAGCGCGTAAGAGCACGAGACGCAATTTACGGGGTTGCGGACGACGTAAAATTTCGGTTGAATTCGAGCGGCGGCGCGAACCGGACAAATTGCCGCCTGCTTGTGTAAAGATAAGTTTTTTACGAGCGCGTCAAAGCGGCCAGAAAGTAGCGGCTGCCTCGAATACCTGTTTTTCATGAGACGATATTGCGGTTGATGGTAACTACCGTCGAAGCACGAGAGCATTAATCTTTGAAATTCAAAGTGTTGCGATCTCCACACTGAATATCGAATCCTCTTATGCAATTTTCTTAATGTTTCGTTGACTATAAATGTGCGCCTGTTTTTAATTAAGACGATATTTACGACCGCTTTCGCATTGGAAATTACAGTCCTTCGCAGTTTCTTTCAGAACTGCGTTCGCAATATTCATTTCCAGCGACTCTGTTCGGTCGATAGCGATAATACGACAGGATTGATTAATATCTAATTCACAGCAATGGTATTTCCGGGCCGACTAACCGGCGGTAACTGGAGCTCGTTAGCGGGACTCTGAATAATGAGCGCAATACTCACTTCCCTCTCTCGGCCCCCTTCCCCTGTAATCGAACTCGCGCGAATCCTGCTGCAGTCGAGTACCAAGCCTGTTTGTCACCACCAGTTTTTAACGACGGCGACGTCCCGTTCTTGCCGCCTCTATCCAGCTGCGGCGCAATCTCGCTATCGACACTTACACGATCATCGATAACCGATCGCGTCCGTTACTTACGTCCGCTCGTACTTTCTTGCCAACTCGCGCGCTCTCAGCCTTCGGCGCGAGAGATCCCGTTTCTAGCGGGAGGATGGGTCGCTTCCTCCTTTTTTTTTCACCGATTTGGAGGCTCGACGTACAAAACGCGTTCGTTTCCTCGGCTGCAGGGAATCGTTTCCTTGGGAACCTGACACCGTCGAAATTTCCGGCTCGTTGAGCTCCATTTGCAAGAGGTCCCACGAATAAACACATTTGCTTGTTGGTTTGTCTCGGGTTTACACCACACGCGCGTTCCCCTTCCCACCCTCGTCGTCTTTTCGCCCACGTACAAGGGCGAGCGCGCGGTGTCTCGGCACGGCTCAGCCCGGCTCGGCAAGTGTGAGAATTTAGTTGAATCCATTTCCCGAGGTGCCACGCCTCGGGAATCCGACGTTCCTTCATGGCCGGCTCTACCTTTTCTTCGACCCTTATTTCGGCACGTTCGAGCGTGAAGAAAATAGCGCGCGCGTCTTTCTTTTTCTCGGAGGCTGGGTATGCGTGACGGGAGCGACTTGCGGGCGGTGTGTCTTACGAAAGCGGAAGGAATGAACGTAGCGAGCTGGATAGAGATGATAGAGACGCCCCTTCCTTTTACGACGTATGCTGGGAGAAAAGCTCGTTCGTCGAAGACGAACGAAGGCACGAGCAAGTTGAGAAAATATCTCCAGGAGAAAGCAAAATAAAAATTTAATCAATATACGTTGCTATTACCGATGAGTATGATATACGAGACGGTACTAAAACATATTGTGGCTATGTTCGACAATAAAAAACAAATAATCGAAATAAACCAGTAGAGAACCGTAGAAATAATATAACTCTGCAGATGTCGTTTATGCAAAAAGAGCTTTTGATTTGTTCGCATGATCCGACAGATTTGCGATTTTTTTCTTTACAATTGATATTTGATTTTATTTTCTTCAAATTTTTTTTTTAAGTCAGGATTTTCAAGAAATACTTCAGTGCCCCGTAACTGTTCACTATCACCCACATATTATATTTGCGATATTAATAAAAGTAGCTTAATAAGGAATCGATAATTACGACGGGCTTTACGTTGCTGCTACTGAAGCAGGTTTTCACCCTTCTTGCACACAGTTTCAGACACGGGGGGGGGGGGAGGGGGAAGAGGAGGCTCGATCTCGCCTACTCTTTTTCCACGTTCCGTTTCACCATCCAATCACGACCGCAAAATAGTAGCTGCGCCAGCGAACGAGGAAGGAAGCCTCGAAGGAAGCCGAAAAGTCTCGAAACTTTCGGGAGTTAATTTGATTTATCGTACCGTCACTTCAGATTCATGCCTCGAGCCACCTCTTCATCTAGAACGACGAGATGTCGAAGAAAGGGAAGGGGGAGAGAATGAGAGAGAGAGAGAGAGAGAGAGGGGGGGAGAGAATCGCGAGAAATTCGCGAATGAAGGATTTTGCGAGGCGAGGTGGCACTTTACGAGGAGAATTTATTATTGATTCCGGCGTTTAAAAGGGTCGCAACTGGCGCCGATTGATAAAAGGGCAACCCCATTGTTGTACTATAGGCTTTCCACCCAACGAGAAAGAGAGACAGAGAGAACCGACTGAGGTCTTTTCTCCCCCTTTCTTCTCGTCGTCTTACCTTCCACCTCCGTCATTCGCCTTCGACCATTCCTAGCCGGATATTGCGTTTCATTGTTCCTGGTATAATACGACGGCAGAAACAGTGGAACGAAAGGAAAGCGACGTTCATCTTTGTAAACTTCCGGCGCGCAATCCGCACCCCTTTCGATTTCTCCGTAACTCTCGTCGCCTTTACGTCTCTATTACACTTCCTTTTACCGTGTATACGTCGCGGGCCGTTATTATGCTCCACGATCGCATCGTACGGCGAGCGTCGCGGATTTACTTCGCGTATGGCTACAAAGATTATTATTTTCAAGTATCGCTCTCTCTTCACATGCTCGTAGAATTTACGATGCTCTACTGCGTGCGATTCTAACATGAGATATCTACACTTTCAACTACACACACACACACCACACACACACACACGCTCTCTCTCTCTCTCTCTCTCTCTCTCTCTCTCTCTCTCTCTCTCTCTCTCTAATGCTTTTGTAAAAAAACTGTGCATTCTCCCTTCTACATTTCTTTCAAAGTTCATCCATAATTTTCACGCGTTAAAATTGCAGTTTATACATGTAATGTTGAACCGTTAATTACATTTAATTAGTTATTTCCATCATGTAAACTTTAAAAAATTACCTTTTTAGAAAAAGGTAAAAAAGAGTAAAAAAAAAGCTAAGTTTGCGTGAAAAAACTGTTACATAAAGTTATGGTTATATAAAACAATTTTTTAACACATCAAAAAGTTTAAAAATAATATTGCTAGATAATTTCACAAATATTTTAAGAGTATTTTGTGCTATAAAAATATATTTGAAAAACGTTGAAAAACAGAAAATAATTGTATTAGCCACTTATTTTTGTCACCTGGGTTATATATTTGACTTTCTAGACAAAATTAAATTATTTAATTTACTCATTGTCAGTTGTAGCTGAATATCAGTATAGCAGCTCAATTGTACACAGATACACGTACTTCAACAAAAATCGTTCTTTCCATGTAATTTTTAATGTTCGCTGTAGAATCGATTTTGCCCCTAAAGCGGAGCTTATACGATACGAACTCGCATCAGTTCTGTGTTCTACATGTTCTCATTATTATCAAATATATGTAGTTGAAAATTCTCTATTTTATAGCCCTTTACGTTTATACATCCCTAACGGTTATTCCTAAGCAGTGCAGATTGGAATCATTCGACGACATATTTAACTAGCTCATTAACCAGCGGCTACGATTACCGTAAGCGTTACTGCTGTCTACCGCGCCGGGTTACGCAGTGCTATCGAAGAAGAACCGGTGCGAAAGAGCGAAGGGGGAACGGGCAAGGATGGACTTACCTAATCCTAAGCAAACACGGCCTACTCCCGGTAGCTACCTGTCTGATCAAACATTTGTCTTTACTACTCGGTTGATTAAACGCCTGCCGAGTTTGTACTGCTTCCGTTGGTGGGGAGAAGGAAAGCGCGGGAGAGCGAAGGATTAGATGAGGGGGAACTCTCTCTCATTCGTGGGCGTGTGTACGACTATCTGTGGACACGAACGGTGACAGCTGTGTGGAGTATAGCGCATTAAAGGATGGGCGTATGTATAGGATGCCTTAGATTGCATATAGCTCCTTCAGGAAGAAACGGCGATAATTTTATCGTTAATCTCGCCAATATTTAAAAACTTCACATTTGACATCGGTAGAATGAATTTTAAATGAGTACGACTCTTAATATAGCGCAATTTTATTCTTCTTATTAATTTCGTAAGAAAACTTTACCTGATTCGCATCATGCTAAGCATTAAATATTAAAAAAGATAAAAAGATAGCTTTCTCTTATCAAATTTTACTTAATATTGGATTTATTTAAATTATTATAGAGAGGATCAACTCCGGTTTTGGCAAATAATTCTAATAAGAGAGCATAGAATTTTTGAGACGTTCTGTACAGCAGATTCTGTGAGAATGCTGTGGATAAATGGAGTGATGTAGACGTTGGTAGTTAAGAAACAGTTAGGGATGGTTGATCGGGAGGGTGTCTCTTTGTCGCTTGACAAATCGCTTTTAGCCGAAATACACAAATAATTGTAACACGAAATACAGAAAAGTAGAAATAATAGCGCTTTAAGTACATCTGTTTACATCACCGAATTGTTTGGGACGTAGTACACTTGTTGGCAACGAATAATAAAATGTGAATGATTGGAAAACGGTAACTCGTTTCAAAAATATCCAACAAAAACTTGTAATACAATATGGAACCAATGGCGCGTAATTCTTGATTTAAAATACAAAATCAATTTTATCGCAAAATAAATTAAAATTGCATTAATATTTAACTTGTATTATGTATATAAAAAAAGTTCAATAATCTTTTACTTTAATAGAAATACATCAATCAAATCATTTACTTCATTTATTTATTTTGCAAAAACATTAATCTTTTAATTTATTTTGATTTAACAACAATTAATTATTAATCTCAATCAATCCAAGCAAAACCAAGTATGCTATAACTATATATGTTAATAAATATATTTTATTTATTCATTTATTTCAATTTATACATATTTAATGCCAATTTGTCTAATATATGTTAAGTTGTATTATATATTATATAATAATTTATAAAACTGATATGAGAGATGAAAATTTATGCTTCGTAAATTAGCCTTTAAAAATAAAAATATGATGTCTTTTCTAATCTATTTTTGTTAAATTGCCGAAATTGGATTGCGATAGTAATAGAATTTATATCACAAATGAATTTTGTGACACCGTATTATTTCTTAAGACGCTGAATCCGCTTACTCAAGACATTCGTCTGGTCTACATTCGCTATAGAAGCACTTACCGCATTTGCCACGAAATGCCACGGTGATGTTAGCACCTTTCTCACAAGCGGCTCGATTTAGGTCGCACAGCGTCGGATAGTCGACCCCGTCCGTGCCGCAGACAGGTCCCGATCCCTCGTGATCCCCCAAATTTGGGCAGGATTCCAAGCATTGGCAGCTCGCCTCCTTGCCGTCCCTGCTTCGTACACACTGTGAGCCTTGCGAGCAGTTCAGCTTGTCGCAGGGATCCTTGATTTCTGCAAAAAAAAAAACATCGACGTCTGGCGTCAGTTAACGTTGTGATTTACGTTATTTGATAGCACTTGAAGACAATTATTTTTTGCGAATCCTTTTTTAAATAATTTAATTAATAATTACTCATTCGATGATTTCTAAATATAATATCATTATCAAATACATTATTTATATACTTATTCAAATAATCGACATATTATATGTTTTAGAATGATTTATAATATGATACATAATTTTTTTCAAAAACAAATATTATGTTGTAATATTTTTCTCAATTTCTTACAAAAAAATCGGCATATAAATAATCGATCAGACAGAGTAACTATCAATTATATGCACATTTCATCAAAGTGAAAATAGATCGGGCCTGCAATGTGCAAGACACATATCTCTTCTGGTCTGTTTGATAATGCGCGTGCACTGGAAACAATTGGAATTGGTAACAGCGTGATAATCCGTTGACGAGAGCAATTCGACGTTACGGTCAATCCCGCGTTGACGGAGGCTGCTGAACAGCTTCGATTTCGCGAAGTAACGAGATGAAGGCCAATGACGGATAGGATCAACGGCGTTTCATCGAGTGTATGTTTGTCGAGAACAATCACATGGCGATACGCAGAATTTAATGTTCTCATATTTGCAGATTGGAATTGGCGCATTCTCCCCCCCCCTCCCCTCCCCCACACCCTCCAGTTTACGACGGAAATGCCAAGCGGCATGTAATTCTTCGACCCGCATTGCTTCCCTGCCGGAATGCCGCGGAGTTGCGAACATTCGCGTCATGTCTATCCGCAAACTGTCTGTATGTGTCTCTTCGAAATTTGATTTAGTTCAAAACATACCAGAGAGCGGCTTGTAAATATTTCAATCTTCGAATTCTACCTCAAAGTATTTACTTATTC
Organism: Wasmannia auropunctata; assembly: GCF_000956235.1. Lineage (NCBI taxonomy): Eukaryota > Metazoa > Arthropoda > Insecta > Hymenoptera > Formicidae > Wasmannia > Wasmannia auropunctata. The sequence goes on from NW_012026951.1 coordinate 158,823, forward strand.
ATACATTCTCCGAGGACCTTTTTAAAGTCCGCTTTAAGCGATATCTATAATTCAGGTCAGATTTCAGAATAAAATTCTATAATAGAATATAATTTTATAATTTTGCTTTCCAGGTGTTTTGAGATGTATATACATATTTCAATATATGAATTTTTTTACGTGTAATATTCTGATTCTTCAAATGTTATTATACACCATAAAGTTATAAATAGAATTCTATCCTGAATTTCGACATGAATTATAGAGATGGCCTAAAGAGGATTTTATAACACATTATTCTTCCTTTGTTTTTCCCTATATAATAATCCTGATATAATTCTCTGCAGCGATTCGTGAAAAATGTACAGCATACCATATCCCGTGTCACTTGTTCTGTACTCGCACCTGATCCCCAATTATTTTTAATCGTTTATTTATAATACTCGTCTTTTATTATAATCAGGTGTTGACACGACGTGTTGGCTTTTCCATTCAAACGATACTAAAACGCAACGATTCGTTTTCCAGCGGCGGCGTATACATACGTGAAAAATTCACCGTATTTCCGCGGAGTTTAATCAATGATATTTTTTCCGTAACGCGAGCTCGCACTACCACCGCCGCCGCCGCTGCCGCCGCCGCCGAAATGTAATTGCAGGCCGTAAACACGCCGGGCGCGCGTGTACGTACTATACGTTACGGGCCGTAACGCGCCGTGAAATTAAATCCGCGCGATTCGCGATGAATAAACTATCGCCCGCTGGGATTCATTCGCGACGGAATTTACGCGCCGCCGCGTTTTTGGCGGCGGCGGGAAAAAAGAAGAGCGGGCGCGCGTGTCCCGGACCGAGCATCGCCGCGGCTCGGCTGTGCCGGATCATTAATCCCTAAGGGCCGACTTGAAAGTGTATATATCTGCGTGTGTATGTATGCGTACGCGTGTGTGCGGTAGGAGGGTTGTTTGTGCTCCGTTAAAATTTTATCGCGCGTGCATGAGAGAAATTTGCGGCCCCCAACTGAATATTTCCGTAGATGGGCGTCGTAACCGGTGAGATATATTTCTCAAGGAAAGTGGACGTGATAGTTTACACTCGGTTACTGCATGAATCATTGGCACAGCGTGACACGGACACGCGAGAACTTTTGCGGTGCGTCCCGGATGTCTTTGTCGATAGTAGGAAGTCGAATTTCATGTATTCTTTAAGAAAAAAAAAATCGTTTTGTTCTCGAAGGTATTAAATAACTGACTTTAAAGTCCTCTTTTCTAGATTTAGACTTTGTGTTGAAATTCAGAATTAGATTCTACTAATAAATTTATATTCTGTGTAAAATAATGAAAAATATCTAAAAAAAATACGCACTTGTTACATATTTATTAAAATAAACGTACGCATAAAAAATATGTCGAATAATAAAATTATAAATAAAATTTTGTTTTAAAATCTGATGCGAATTGTAGAACATTTTTAATTTTCGTTGTGTTAATTACAACTTTTTAAAGTGATAACGTTTGATATAAAATGATTTTTAGCATGTAAAAATTAATCACGAGCTTTTTTTATGCCACATACACATATTATACTCTTCTATTTTCGAATTCAATTAAGAAAAGCGTGCCAACGTCCGTTGCAAAAATGACTTGCAGCGACTTTGCTTGCTCATTAATTTGTGGAATAATGTGTAAATGTGTGCGTTGGAACTCGCTGAAAGTTTTAATACTTTCATGCGATATAATTCAATCCCCCATAGGATTGCCGCGCAACATCCCAAAATGCCGTAGACGACGACGAGAATAGGAGATAAAAGGAGATGATCGTTGTTGCCCATTCCGGAATACCTTTCGGGAAGACGTAGCAGCAGTGGGACACCGTTAACTCGGTGCACACTATCAGCAGTAGGGCGTACGTTAACATTGTACGCGATCGTCGGCCGCTTCCTCCGCAAATCAAATCCGCCATCCGACGGCCCATCGCCGTCTCCTCCGCCGTCGTCGCCGTCGCCGCCGTTCGCGACGCGCGATCACTCATTCCGATCCTTCGAGTATCCGCCCTTTGCTCCCTCTTTCCGCGTCCCGGGGGAAAAAAAAGTAAGGAAAAAAAAGAACCCGAAACTGCCGCCGCTGTCGCCGATCGTGGGATCTGCGCGTTCGAGGGTGGTGGTATACCGTGGGGATTATCTTGCGAACAAACGCATGCACGGCGGTAACAAAGCAAATGCGGAAATAGAAGCGATGAGTATATCTAACGCTATATATCTACGGGCCAGTAGCGGTGTCAATTAGGAACGGTAATTGGAAATTCAAGCCGCCTAAGCGTTCGTGCGTCGAAGGATGCGAGCGTGGATGCACGGTAAAGGCGCTACGCGGAATGTTAACGAGGAGCTAATGACTCCTATTATCTTCGTCCACTATATCGTTCGACTATCGTCGCTCCATTGTCCTCTCTATAAATACGTTGCGCGCTCCAAATCGATGCGTTAGATCAATCTATCGTATAGCGGAATTTCCGAACGTATTTAAAAATTAATACGGACGGCAGGGTATTGTATACGATATTTTTTGTTATGCAACCAGCATATGACAATCCAAGCGCAAATAATTAACAGCTGATACAGAGTGCATTTACAGTTCATTGTCGGTCAATTTTATACGACAAATGACTTTTTTTCGATACACGATTTGCTGTGTAAACTGAGCAATTCAATTCCGTTATCTATATTTAATTCTCCTCGGTTTTGTGCGTGTTCCCGAGTGGAGAACTCGCTTGTGTTTTGTTTCTCTCTCTCTCTTCTCCATCTCCTCTTCACCTTCTTCCTAATCAGTGATAGCGATGCAAAGCGCCGGAACGTTATTACGCGGCGTCGAAAGCCAGTAGCTGAGCCGGATGATTGATCGCGGCCTCGTTTGCATTCAATAACTCCCCGTCGGTGTATTTTCGATTTGGCATTCACCGCAACCCGATTATCGTCGTTAATGCATTTAATTCGCCGGTCAGTCGTCGCGCCGAGCGGTGCATTATTAATTATCGGTATGACAAACGCAATTAGCGGTCGCGTATCTCGCGCGTGTAACATCGTCCATCCGTCTGTTTGTCGTCGCGACTCGACTTGTCTCTGATACTCCCTCACGATTCTCCCGTTTTCTAACTTAGCTTCGCGTATGTGGCGGATAGAGGCGAAATTTTACGTTGTATCGCGGAATATACATATAAACTAATAGGACGGTAGTTGCGGCAGCAGCAGAAGGTTCGTTATCTAAAGCGAGCTCTCTAAAAATACACAAAATGTATGTACAGACAGCAAACAACTGTAATGAGTGAGAAACGTGCACGAACAATGAACTATAACGGGCATAGTCATTTAAAGCAATATTGTTACATCCATTTGAAGCAGTGAACATTAAGTCTAATAACAGGAAGCGCTTAGCGTAAACATTTACCGTAGGAATTTCTAAATTGACCTTATTCTTACGGCCTAGGGCTCGCGTGAGGTAATTCGAGACTATATTCTCAGATCATCGACGGAAAAAGAGAAACAAAACTATAATATTCCATAAGTGGTATTTTTATAAAAATTCGTTTATACAGTTTTATAAAATTTTTACTTGAAGGATCGAAGGCAAAGCATTTCGAAATATTAGGTCGATCTTTGTTTCGTTGGAAGAACAGAATTGAAAAGACTTCGATATTCCACGCGAACAGAAAGAATTAAAAATAATGATGAAGACATAAAGTTGCGGGGAAAAAAGAGAGCGAGAAAAAACTTCCAAATATTCTAATGACCGCGTCGCTTCCGGGACAGATATTGGAACGGACGCAGCAAAATTAGATCTGGATTTAAATTGCAAGGTGAAGTTAATGAGGCAACTCGACTGAGAAATGGATGTTGAAGTTACTGGAGTTTGGAAACTGAGCGGATCCGTAGAAGTTCGACCGGAAGTTGAAGTTTTTACAGACCCCATGAAGGTAAGGTCCCGGATGCCCTTAACGACGGTCAAATGTTCATTAAAGGCCACGTGAATAAATGAGAAAACGCTAGTGTTCTCGTCGATGGATCCGTGTATACGTGTAATTTTTCATATAATTAGCGCCGCCAATTATATGTACCTTTAAATTTGTTTTTTTTTCTCCCTGTTGTGCACGGCTATCGTATTTCGTTTGGATAATTGACGAGAAGCATATCCTCGCGATATCGAAATAGCGTCAATGATAATTGTTATACGAGCATTGCACTCGATTAAAATACACCGGTTATCGGATACAAACGTATGGGTTGAATTAATTGAACGTGAAGCGCTTTATTCTGCATCTGTATTGATTGCAGTTTTTCGTTTAAAGTGTCGATCTCGTAAAGTAAGCATCTCGGACGTCATTCAAACGGAACGCCTAGATAAAATGGTTTCAGTTTGCAACGTCAGAGTCTCGGATATCGTTTAAATAACGCGGATAAAATTGTTTTATTTTGTCATGCTGAAACCTGCCGATGTTTCACACGTTTTTTTTCATAAATTTCCGCTCTTTTTGCAGCAGACTTTTCATAAATGACGTGTCAGTTATTTATTCTCGTTATACAACTGTTGAAATTGAGAACGTAATAATATTTTATATATTCGCCATATTTTTAATCTCTTGGCAACTTAAAAAATAATCCTTTAACAAAATCGTTCTAAAAGAATTAATATTAATTACCGTTCTAGATAGAATTTGAATAATTACGTTTTCCACGAATCTCTCTGACAAGCGCATCAATCTATAATTTTAACAGAACCCGGGGATTTTGCAATCGCCGCCGATTAATGACGGAAATTAATACACCCGATAGGAAAGTGCCATTAATGATCTCTTTTCGTCCCGTTTCCGGTTATCGGCGATGAAATAATTATCCGGTCCGTGTTTCGACGAGAGAGCGAGCGAGTCCACTGAAAATCCGCAGGGTTCAAATCCCGAGCATGTGGCAGGCCGGATGAACGTTGTTTCGCACTGCAGTGGGATTGAATGGTCAATTCAACGAGGGAAAAGTACATTTTGTCGTGACCAACAATTGCCTAATTTGAACGAGAATTCCATTGCCGGGACAATGCGCATGCATACCGTGGAAGAACCGGTCTCTCATCCCCCGATCTCTCAATTCCCCCCGCGTCCCCTTCACCGGGCACTTCGGTCCCTTCGGACGGCGCGTCGACGTAATATCGTAATTAATAATCCATTCTAGTTGGTTTTTGCCGGTGCACATGACCGTCGCAGCTCGCCGTTACCGCTTACGGGTAATTTATTACCGCAGACCACCTGCGTGGCGTTACTCCTGTACACAGGCTGCGTTTTTTTTTCCGTTGACGATTACTTCAATTTCAACGCTTCCGTCTGAATATTGATTTTTGCAGCAATTCTCGTTTAATTAAGCGCATGATATTATCTTTTAACTAATAATTATATGCAATAAAGACCTATTTAACATAGGAATTTATAGATTTATTATTAGATTATTATAAACATTTATTTATTAATATTAATAAAAATCTAATATATTTAATAACAATCTGAGGATGAATTATTTTATCATATTATTTAAAAATAAAAAACGCTTTATTAAGAGATACTAAACGAGGTATAATGAAAAATATTACGCTAGTTGCAAATAATATATTTTTTATTAATGAGCGTAACGTATACAATTATTGAAAAATTGATCAAAGAATTTTTTAAAAGTTTATTAAGTTTAAAAAATATAATATTAATATTCTTTTAATAAGTAATATACAAATTCTGAAAAATTTATTTTTCTGTCTGCTTTCGTTTTCCATCTTTTAAATGATGTAAACTATTTATATTAATAACAGAAAAAAAACAGGCAAACAAAAACAAATTTTTATTAATTTGTATATTGTCAAAATAATATTAATAATATATTTTTAAACTGCAACAAACTAAAAAATTTCTTGTGGTCTTCAAAGAGCTTGATCAATTTCATGAGTCGCTGTTGCTTCCTAAGGATCAGCACCGGTCCTCAAAGTCGCATTTCGAAAGCATCAAGTCGTTTCGCGTGAGTCAATTTCGAGAACCATAACGACAAACGTCACGTCGAGCTATAACGCTCATGGCCATCAGAGTGGCGTGGCACCGCTCGTTTCACGCAAGAGCGCTCGCGCCGTCTAAAAGGGGCACATGGGTGTGTAACAGCACGGGGATGGGATGCTGTTGGGCGCGTCTAGGGTGCAATTCGACGCAATTGCCAATTAGTGGCTCATTACCGAAACGTATGACGGCAACAGAGGGATAGAATAGATCAGATGGCGGAATCGTAGGCGCCGGATAGTTACGGTAGTCTTGCTGACCGGGTAGGGCCTGATAATGGGATTGGTGCTCTGGAGGTGTACCAGGCTGCCTGCGTGTACCAGGTCCGATCGTGCTGAATGAGCCTCATTAGGCAAACTTTGAGGACCGACCGGGCTATTGACGGGTCAGGAAATGGAGGAATGGATGTCGACGCGAATTGACGAGGGCCAACGGCGACGTATAAGGACCGACTTCGAATCAGGATCTGTCGAGTGGATCGGCCGATCTGAAACAGGACCCATTAATTTCCACTTACGCGCTCGCAGGTGCTTGTTCGTGTCAGGTGTCGCCCGACAGCTCGAACGCTGCTGAATTTCGCAACCGCTGTTTACAGACGGCCGTTTCATGCCCGAGTTGCGATTTTACGGAAATAGGCTCCGGCTCTGATCTCTGGTGCGCCAAGTAAAAGTGTCTTCTACGCCGGGGAACTCGCTCTCGACGCTCGATAACGATCGCAAATAAAACTGGAAAGCCTCCTGTGCGCGCGCGCACACGCGGTTTAAATAAATATCAGGCGGGAACACGTTTCCGTCATTAACGGAGTTTCAGTGGAAATCCAGACATCATGTCACGATTGTACGCGGACTTAATGTAATTTTACCGACACGGAGAATGGACGGAAAGGAATCAGAACTTCGGAATTACGTTTGTTGAGCGAAAAGATCAAAGGGATGCCATACACATCGAAATCTTCGATAAGACATAACGCTGAAATTATATGGGAGCGTTGTTTCGATTTTCGCATGATGGACTGTTTTCGCTCGTGCTTTTACAATGCCTGAAACAACATTCGGTGTTTGCGAAATCGAAGTGCAACCTCGAAATGCTATCTCAAAATAGAACACGAGACCAAAAAACATGAGGGGTTATGCATTGTAAATAAAACTAAGTACAAATATATATAATATACAAATGTGCTGAGATAAGCTAACAGCGAGGAATATACAAATCGAATTTTGTATCAGCAATTCTTTTTAATTTCGCACACAATTATTCTTAAATGTTTTATTTTCCTTCGTCATTTTTACTCTCATGAAACAAATTATTCGTTGTATTTTTATTATTAATTACAATAGTAATTAATTTGTTAATTAACAGAGAAATATTGTTATGCGTAGACATATCATTTTCTATCACATTGCCTTAATTGTCTGAACTTTTCGAAGTCGTTATCGAGGATCAAAGTGCTAATCAATACCCCGCCTCACTTAACGAAGACGACGGACTTTGTTCGTCTGAATTGACGCTCCCGGTGTTCGATTTGTCTTGGGTCAGTCGAACATCGTCGAGAAACGAGGAGGAGAGCAGGATTGCCCTGCGAGTGGATGCGAGGGACATTAAAAGCGCAATTATCACGGGCTTAATTACAGAACGCTTGTTACATCAGCTGCTTTTCCCCGGGCTCGTTCCTACTCTATTCATTCTTTTGACGCGGAATCCTCTTTCACGAACTATTTGCCGCGCGCACGATGATAATCCTCCCTGTTTAAGTCAATTCATCTGTGAAATAAAACGTAAAAGAGATTTGTTTTGCGACTCGCACGTGGGGGATTAAATACGTTTTCTTTCAATCGTCTTACAGTCTTATCGCGGAGATCAGCGTTGTGTATACCGCTGCATAAGCTGCGCGATAATTAATCCTCCTGAGAGGTTTGGGTTTCCGCTTCCGCGAGTACCGCGGGAGTAAATTGATACCGATGTTCAAAGATCGAAGTTTAATGATGAGCTGTAACAACGATGAACTTTTACAATGCCGAGAAGAGAAACGGATACCTCCGGCAGCGCTTGGAAAAGGAATTATAAGCATACTCCGAGAGCACCGCGTAGATGCAATTACGTTTGCGGCGACGCAATTGCATTCGGCTAATTAAAAGGGGCGCGTGCACTGTGCATTGCGAGACCGTACAATTAGCGGCTGGATTGTCACATGTTCCGCTGACGTTAACCAATTTTTTACCGGCGCAGCGCGGCCGGTAAACGTGCTTGACCGGCGCGCGGCGCGGCTAATCCCGGGTCGCTTCGTCTCTCCCGCTTATCTCACCGCGGTCTGACCACACCGGTGGATAGTTCCACTTATCTCGCCCGGATCCCGCTTGCTCCGCTTTTATTCTGAGGACAGAGGTGCGCCGCCGGCGGCCAAGCATCGTCGTTATCGCGTATATCTAATCAACGTGTAACGACGATCCTCCCGGGCGCGTGACACGCGTGTTATCCATCCGGAGGATAAACGCCGGGAGGGTTGAACGGAGAGAGTAAACTCGAGCGCGCGCGGCTCGAGCACACTTGACGTACACGTTCGATGCGGCGATAAGCTGCGATTAATGCGTTATCTGATCCGTGCATACACACACACATACACACGAGCGTGTGGATCGCCGTCCCGTATCTCCGCGATTTTTAGATTGCGATCGCAACGAGGCGCGCCGTCCGCTTTATCCTCCATGCCGTGCAGCGATGGTTCCTTCTCGGAAGACAGGTGCTTCGCACCGCGGTGAGATCTGATTTCCCGAGTTTAAAGGAAGCCCAGCTTTCGGGGAGATAATTAATTAAACGTAACCTAACCGCCCGGCTATCAGCCCGTAATTTTATTTTAATTGCCGCATTCACTTAGATTGCGCAAAATTCACGTATTTTGATAAATTATTGGGCGGTTTAATGATTCATAAGCGATTTTTGATGTTAATTACTCCGTTAATTTGTATATTTATATATTTTACACGTATTTGTATTTCACATTTATACGCATAGATAAGGCAATAATTTGCAATATTAATATTTGAAGAATATAGTACGGCGTATGTTTACGTGCGTATATAGCGACGTATATTACATATATTACGGAAACAGCTTACTCTTTTAATACGTTTTGATTAATATCCCCCGCGCGCGATTTTATTTACTTGCGCAAAATTCACGTTTATTTACGTGACGTTTAATTGCAGAAAATCCGACGCAGAGGAACACCCGGGACGCGCGAGATCGCGCGACTTTTTAATTACAGGAAATTCGAAACGGTGCGCGTTATATTTATCCGCGATATTTTACGTCACGTAGCTGTTTGAATGCATTACACGGAGTATCGATTTCCGCTGCCTTTTTTTTCCGCGACGGACGTACTACTCCCCCCCTCCCCGCGTCAGAAATTAAAGTCACGTATCGCGCGAGCGTCCGTTAAACGCAAGTGGAAAGGTGAACGGCAACGATCGTTTTGCCACAAAGTACCGCTTTCTGCTCGTATCGTGCATATACATTTCTATTTCCTTTTAAAACTAATCATTATTATTATCTAATAATTCTTTAGCTATACTTTGACTTCAGCCATATACTTGTGTAATTACACATATTGAGTTAGCCGTGAAGAATTTTTTGAATTTTAAATTTGCATTAAGTAGTTAAATCGCGAAAAATATACTTATAAAAATAGATTTGAAAATAATTTTTTGTTGAATTATCAAAATAATTTGTTGGAATGTTAAAACTGATAAGTATTGCTATAAAATATTTTGATATTCTAGCAATCGCTTTGACTTTCGCACAAAATTATTTTGAATATTGAACAAAAATTATTTTCAGATCTGGATTCAGCAAAATTGTCCTTTCCGTGTGTTACTGATTACGACAATTCATACAAATAAAAAAAAAATATTAAAATTATTGGCTTTTGAAAATAACATTTGTAAAATTCAGATTAAAGACTCTAATTTACCCTCGAGTAGTAATCTGAAATACACAATTAAATTTTTTCTTTGTTTTCATAATTATCTATTCACGTAGAAAATTTTAGAAATTAATCGAAATAATATAGTAGCTTGCTTTAAAGTTTATGGAATTAAAATTTTATAAAAAAACAACTCTTTTGTCGACAAAAAAATATTTTTATCAAAATTATTGAAAAATTATAGGATTATAAAAAATATGCTTATACTAAATTTGAAATAATTCAATGAAAAGAATTAGCTTTATAGTTATTGGATTACAATTTTGAAAAAGTAGTTTTTAAAAAAATATTATCTCTTAACTTACTTAATAGATTTTTAATTGCAATATTTAATATAATAATGAATAATAAAACAATGTTTGCAGTACATATATAAATATAAATTTCCAGAAAATAATTTGCTTTTATAAAATTTTTACAATAGTCTAACTTCTTACGATACAAAGGGCTACATTTCTCGTTCCGAATTATTCCATGGTATATCCGAATCGGAACCGAAGATCGATCTCGAAGACTTTCTCGCAAGTGCAATTTCGTGTCTGCCTTCCATTCGTTTCACGACTGCGAGTCCCGATTGAATTACGCGAGTCGAAGTCGGGCAGTGTTTTGCTTATTTCACCGGTATTGTATATCGGGATAAGAGCACCCAGGGTCGCGCGTATAACATCGAGAGACGCGGTTATACCGGTAACTGCGTTTATTCGCGCGCAGGTGGTCGCCCGTTAATAGAACACGCGCCACGGCATTGTTGCTCTCGTTACATCGCGCGCCGCCAGCCTTTTTCCCCTCCTTCCGTCTCTCGTCGCGGAGGAGATTTTCCTCTCTCGGTAGACGAGACGCGTCCTTCTCGCGGAAGTGTATTTTCGAGGTCGTTAACTCTCGACCCCCGCGTGACCCTACCCCGCTCCTCACGGGAGCGACGCGGCGCGGCGCGCGTTGCACACGCTCGTAACGCGCGCGCGTCTCGTTGTTAAAAGGAAAGTCGTCCGTTCCATTACCGTCGCGATCGTTTTAAATCGTATCACTTAAGTCCGCTGGTTAACTCCCGACCGTTTCCCGAGGTTTATCGCTGCTTCCTCGATTTATCGCGCGCCCATTCGTCTCTCTCTCTCTCTCTCTCTCTCTCTCTCTCTCTCTCTCCTTTACGGCTTCCCCCCTTTAACGCGCCCGAAGAGTTTTCCGTGTTACGTCGCGGTCGAGTTTTACGCTCGGCTACATTACCCCCGTCCGACGCGGCAGCCGCGCTAGAGTGTGCTTCCAATTACGTAATTAACCCTTCCGCTCCGCCCGGCGCGGCCGTATGGTTACGCAGTAACAATATCCAGGGATTGTAGTTGCGAAACTCAGGCACGAAAATTTAAATGAATGAGTTAGGGACGGTTATATACTCAAATTAATGTTCTTCGTTCGAATCTCGGTCTAATTGTGAGAGTCACGTAGGAAACCAGGCAAAGCCCGGAAAAAAAATATTAGGAGAATATTGGAATTTTATTTTTCTCGCAAAATTGAGCTCGAACACCGACACTTTTGACGGCGCTTTAATGTCATACAGTTTGATCGCTATAGATACGAGCACTTTCATGTCACATAAATCGTGCGTTCGATTCCGCTTCACTTTTTCCCTACACAATATTTTTCAAATAACGCAGGCTGTTTATTTCTCATTTCGACGTCGCGCTAACGAATTCTCACAGTTATTTTTACGTTCGTGCGTTGTCGTGGTTGAGCGGAAGGAAGAAAAGGCGCGAGGAAGCCGCCCCCGTCGCGTCTCGCGGAGGGATGCAACGACGGGCGTGAGATGGAAGGTGCAGGGGAAAAACGTGGCTAAGGGGTCCTCCGACACCTCCGGGGAAATACTGGGAGCTCTCGTAAAAATAATGCGCGGCTCGTTTGTTGCGTCGGACAGTGATTCGTCCGGGCGAGGCCGGCGACCCGAGAAAATGGCGCAGGGGCCGCTGGGGGAGCGGGAACATTTTTCACCCGCGTACTTAGTATTCGTTACAACGGGAGAGAGGTCGTCTCGCTGGCACGAGTTTGCGCGGCGAGGGAACGCGCGGGGCGAGCGCGGGGGGTGGGTGAGTGAATGGGGAGGTGATTTCTCGCGCGAGGCGATGTCTGGCCGTGTACCGGACGTATCTTCCGGAAGAGGGCGGAAGATCCGCGCGCGTATCCCTCTCATCCCTCTCCCTATATCTCAGATTATTCTTAAAACTTTACGCGTGAGGATTGTAGTTATGAACTTGCACAATGAGCCGTGCCGTTGTCGAAATTCTCCACTTCCTTTTTCTCTTTCTGTACGTCCCGTAAAAGATACGGGCTGCGTTTTCCCGGCGTCTCGCACTTTGCGCATACATCCGAGCGAGCTACAATAAACATAATCACTGTAGTTGTTTTCGTTGAACGAGACACGTTACGCAGTTATACGACTTCCGAGTAACAACAATGCGCGAGAAGCAGCGCATCGTAACTCTTGGCCCGTTATTTTACGAGCCGCCCTTTGAACAGTCGGGGAATATCAAGATCTAACGGGCGCGCGCGGCCCGTGTTTTTACGCACGCGGTGATTAAAATGCAGCGAGGGAAAAACGAGGTGGAAATTCGACGGCTAATTAAAACGGTATTAAACGTAAAATAAAGGGCGGCGGGTGTATGCAGATTACAAAGGAGTCCCAACAAATTTTCAATTTCCGTTTCGCCTTTGCGAAGGGTAAATGAATGGTAAGCTCCGAGATACGCCGCGGGGCATCTTCCTATCCTAACGCGCGAGAATGAGCTACAAGGAGGCTTCGGGATCGTCGGGAATGCGGCGAGTTTTGCGCGCCTTTTACGGGATAATGATGACGCGGTGAAACACAGTTAAACGAGAAATGCTCCGCAATATGCGTGGAATCGATGAATCGTGGAAGCTACGCGAGACAGCTTTGTTCGACGCGACGCCATGATGTACGATGACATTGTTTCCGCGATGTATTTCACGTTCGCGTAAAAATGAAAAAAAAAAAAAAAAAAAAAAAAAACTTCATCCGGGAACTGACAGGACAGTTCTCGTGGATTGGATAGACACGCGGGCGGACTTATTCGCAGACGCGGCTGGATTGGCAATCTAACTACACTTAGGAACGCGTTCGAACAAGGCTCGAAGGGAGTCGTACAAAAGTTTTTTAACAGATTGGAGCGCGAGTGGGAGAACTTCGGAAACAAAGTAGACTGATTGCACACGAGATGTAACTACTCTCTTTGATTGCTGGGTAAGCTTTCGAACGGCGGAAAGAAAAGAGAGAACGGAAGACGGGGGCGTAAAAGGAAGAAGAAAGAATTAAAACGTTAACGTAAAAGTGGAAAGGGAGAAAGGGGGGGGGTGGGATTAAATATTCTTTTTAATAGTAATACAGCATTAGCCGTAAGAATATTAAGCTTAAGAAAAAACGCGCACCGGCATTTTTAATTATTACAGCCGGCTCAACGTGTCCGTGATTTTATCCGCAACGTCGGTCGTCCCAATACTAACTTGTTTGCACGTAGCTTCCGTACTTCCGCAATTAAAAAAATTGAGAAATTCAAGATCTAAAATCTCTTATCTCGAAAGTTATTCAATAAAGATAGCACAGTTTAAACAATAAACTACAAGCTGTTTTGAATTCTTCACGCGAGCTTACGAAGTGTAAGGAAAAAAATTATAGCTATTTTCATGGTTAAAAATTGAATTATTACGATATTGCCAGCAAACGAGATATAAATTCGAAGGGAAGGGTACAAAAGAGGGATCGGTCAAAAGCGCATTTTTCTTTGTGCGGAGCGGCAAACGCCACGCAAGCAACATTTTGTCTGGTAACATTTATCATAGAAATTGGCTTTGCAGATCCTTTTGATAGTCAGATATTTTCGATGAATGCAGAACTGAAAGCGAAGAGAAAATGATTACGCAGGGGCTTCGTCGGATCGAAGGGCACGAGTCCACGAGTGCGCGCGCGCGGGCGAGTGGAAGAGGAGAATCGGATGAGGTGTAGTCTGGCTGCGAGCGTGGAATGTAGCTACTTCGTTTTGATTACAAAGACACCGCCGGAGAAAGGTGGAAAGCGTAGACGAGGTCGAAAGAAGAGAAATCGGCACAAAGAGAAGACCCTCCATCACATTATGTATGGAACGCGATGCCTTAACGGGCGAATTGGAGATCTTTTACATATTTATTAAATACAAGATTTGTATGACAGTATGAATGTGTGCTCGATCAATTCCCTTCGACGTTTAACTGCTGATCGCGCGCTCACGTGGTTTCCCCAAAGAGACAACTATCGTAATCGCTCGTCGCTTAACGACAAGAGCTTAGAGTTAACTCTTTATCATAAAATCGATATTACGAGGCACGCAGGAACATTCGACTCAGCTTGTGCCGGTATGTAATGACAGAAATTACATACGCGAGTTGTTAAGCCAGGCAGCGAATGTGTAATTTATGAAAGCACGCGCGGGACGTTGGGTGGCGTGTCGTTAAAAACTAGTCGATACGTTTCCAGGAAGGGAAAAAAGAGAGAGAGAGAAAAAGAAAAAAAAACACTTGCGCGGTTGTAGAGAGCCCAGGATGGAAAGCGTGATTAGGTGCAGGGCTGCACCTACGGTGAAGGCTCGAGACGTTGGAGACGATGAATATTTAAGAGCGTTATTTTTATACAGGCGATAAGCCAAACGTGTACCGAGAGATGTCCTACCGAAAATATTTGAGGGTCGAAAATGCGGTGACGGAGATCACGAATTCGTCGTCGTCGTGTTGAATATCGCATCACCGCGAGGAGGTTAAGCGATGAGATTTTTAAATTTATCTCTCGCGGAATTTATAATTTTATAAACGCCAGCGGGGAGAGCGGGTCGCGCGCGCAATCCGCCGGAAAACCGGGCGTGTGCCTTTTAGCGAAACGATATTCCGCGGAGCTGTTGTAAATCTAGCGAGATCCAGCCGCATATTTTTAGCCGTTATCGCAGTACGTTATACGTACTGCTGCGCCGATTGCATCGAAATTTATCTCCCGCGGCTGTGATTAATAACGCCGCGGCCCGGTCGTGATATATCACGCATAATGATGTAATAACCGGTCTGCACTTTCCCGCGGTCCCGTGCTCTCCTTATCTGCGTCCCGGTATCTGCGGTATAAGCCTAATAATAATACCAAAAGAAACCGACGAAGGCGGTCACCGCTGATGGATGAAAACCGGGCGGTGCACCGACGCCGCCGATCGTATTAAATAAACATCGCTGTTATGGGACGCGATTTTAAAAGTTAGCGACGCGATATCGCTTCCGAACTCCCCCCGTCCACCGCTTTCGCGAAAGATCGACGCGCTCGATGGGGGATGATTGATGCAACGTGCTTATCGATGACACTGGAGCGCAAGATCGTCCGGCGAAGAAAAGAGTGCTGAATAATTTCATTAATCTCCAGGCGAGGATGCTAATGATCATCGATCGATCGTGAAGTTTCTTAACTGACGATTAATTCCACGTCGCGATTCAAATTTACCCCATGCCGGGGTTTTTTGTAGCGGATTAAGGAGGGTAACTGCACGGCGAAGCGGGCTCATCGCTGTTTTTACGTGAGATAAATTAAGAAAACTTTTAAGAGGCTTTGGATCCTTAAATTAAAATAAGAGGTAGAAATCTTGCGGAATATAAAAATTGAGGGAATGTGTGGCTCTTGAAGTGTAATTATAAAGAGAGCCTTTTGTAGGTTGCGATATTTCCGAACACTGCCAAAGGATCAATAATTGACGACGGCCGTTCAATCTATTTGTGATTTGCGAGAAAGCGCGATGCGAAAGGAGACATTTTTCAAGACGAACACATGTGGGATTGGATGCAAACACGATCGAGAGCCGCAGAGGTTTGAATGGAAGTAAGGGTGAAAAGGAGGGTATAAAAATTGATATGCCGCTGCATGATATAGCGGGGCCGCGCAATTACAACCGACGATTAAGCGAACAAATCCTTTCGTCGGGCAGCCACTCCGATTCATTTGCTCGCTTAAGCGTGCCGTTTGACAAGTTTCTAATTAAATTTGCATTTAACGGCGAAACGAACGTCGTGCCCGACAAAGGAAGAATTCTCGCTCGACCGTCTCTCGCTCGAGCGGAGTAATATCATTCGAATAAAAATGCTGATTGCATTATAGAGAGGCAGATTTTTTGCAGCGGTTTCCTTCTTTTTTTTGTGCTACGGGAACATTGATACTCCGCGATAAAGAGCAGTTTGCAGACAAGCGTTTTATTACTATTCGAGCATTAAATCCGCTTTCGTATTATATAAATATTCAAATGTTATATTCAATACGATTCCTCTCTCTTTCTCCCTTTGATTTTTTCCTTTTTTACGACTACTTGTTTAATAAAATGATAATCACTTAATATTGAAAAAATGAGAAATACTGTAAGAGAAAAAGTTTGTATATATTGTTATTTCAGTGTTAAATTATTAGATTATCTTATTTTTATTGTTTGTTTTGTCTTATTTTCTCTTAATTATTCGTGTTATTTTAATATATTCGTTTGTCTCGATCGAGCTTGTGTGCTCGAAAATAATACATTTTGATTCTCTCTCTATTTCTCACTTTCCTTCTCTTTCTTTCGTTCCTTTCTTGTACACTCATTCGCTCGATTGCCAGCTCCTGCCAATTAACGTCCAATAAAAGGGTGTAATTGACTTTTTCTCGGTCGGGCGCAGACGGTGCGGATTTACACGTGCGTCGTGCTTACATCGCGTTTTCGGTGACATTTTGCCCCCTCCCTCCATTCCTCCCTTCCCCCGAGCATTCTCAATATTGCATTATCTCTTTTCGCCCGGTTACTATTTGATCACCGTTGGATAATTCGCACGTGTCTCGAGAATTCACGTGTCGGAAGCAAGACATTTACTCAATATGTCATGCGAGAGAGTCCGCTCTGTCTTTTTCTCTCCCTCTTTTCCTTTTCGTATAAAGTCTCTCTCTTCTCACGTAAGTTATTTTTCACCAGTACATATAATGATATACCGTGTATACGCATATACAGAGGAAGATTAATGAGCTTCCATACGATGGAACATTCTAAATGCGCCGTGATACTGTTAAAGGGGTTCTAGAGAATTTTCACGCGAGTACTCCGCCACTTTTCAGTGGCGTTTCCGCGGTGCGAAAACACATCGGAAGAAAAAGGAAGAAAGAAAAAAAAAGAGAAAAGGAAAACGGGAGCTCGCGGTTGCGATGTAACGCTACAAATTCGACGTGGCGCCATCAAAATGTGGATACAAAACCTACTTTCCCGGCACACTCCAAAAACTATCCTCGAACCACCCACAAACTTCTCTAACTTACTTTGTAGTAGTCCCCGCGAGCCATGTAAAAACCTTCTAACGAGATTACTTGCGCGACTGCGTTGCGGCAAAAGAAATTTCCGCGGCCAAAGATCCCGGAGTGTCATATCCCGGAACGAGCGTATCCTAGATTCCTTAACAAATTTTGATTAAACGCGCAATGTTATTACGCGGCGTTAAAAGTAATTTCGTTATTTAAATATCTGAATCGAATTGTTCAAAATATTACAAATAAGCGGGGCTATCTAAAAAGTGACGTAAAAGATAACGTCGTGCAATTTTAGTTGCATTGATACACTTATATATAGCTCCATATAATATTAGATATTACAACAGCTCCGGGACACTCCGTGTACGGGGTAATCCGTATAACGCAAATATCCGAGGTTAAACGTTAAACTTTTATCGTATCGCGTACACGAATCTCGATTTAGTTTACCCTTCACCTTTATCAATTTTTCGCTAGTATCTCTCTATCTGGATTGTCCGAGTTAATTTAGCATTACTCGAGTTATTTATTCTTTGACACGAAAGTCTCTGTATACAATGTTTATTGGTTAACTCGATATATTCTCACGTCGCATCAATCACACACAATCAGTGGCTCCTTGTTTTAGCACCAATGTATTGATTAGAAACTAGGTTGGCAAGAAAACCCGATTTATCCTGACCCAATCTTCTCGAATCAATACTATCTCATGTAGTATAAATATATTTGTCTACATTGTTTAACCGTCTTTTAAAATATTTGTGTATATATGTATTATGTCTATATATACATACATATATATATTTGGATATACATACAAATATTTTAAAAGAGATGGTCAAACGACATAGATAGATATTTCGTTTTTCGTTAAGTTTTTTGATCGAATTTATGCAACATGGAAAATCTATCTACAATCATGCAAAGAGATTATATGGTCATACAAAAAAATCTGCATGCTTATTCCATGATTGCATAATTATTTCACGCGTCTCGTGTGAACGGACATTATTACGTAGCAGTTAAATTGTCTTGTGACACACAATATCGTCGTTATTCTACATTGTATATATGCAATCGTTATCATCATCAACGCGCTTATTATTACGCCCGGGAATGCATTTACGAGAGTGAGCAGTTAATAATGCACCGGTGCTGTCATTGCGGGTCCATGATCTGAGAATTATTTATACACGCGTTTCCATGTGGTAATAATTATGGCGTAAAAGGTCAATACTCCGAGAGGGCCGGAGTACGTTTGTACTTTGGTGTAACTTTGATCCCGGATTGATAACCGTATAGTTGTCCTCCCTCCCCCCTTTCCTTTTGCGCCAGCGATCGTTACACGCCGGCAGAACGATCAACGTGTCATAGCGCCGCTTTTTGCGCTCTCACGTGCCTTTAAACGCGCCCGCGATTGCGATTTGTCGCTGCTCGATTCCGCGCGGCTCGAGCGACACGCGATCCTCACTACCGCGGGATAGTCGACTCCGGGGGAGAGGGAGTGAGACAGGGTGAGCTTAATTCAATAATATATACCTGCGGGACTCGAAAGCGCCCCGACTCGTCGCGATGTTCGCGTGCGTTACCCTAATATTTGCCGCTGCTCGTTGCGCGTGTCTCGCGGATGATCATTAATTGATTTACACCTGTCGTAACTTCTGTCATATATCATAGTTTCTATCATATAGTGAAATATGCAGAATAGAAAGAAAAAGTATTCTCTTGATTCTTAAAGGAGCTAATTGAAAATGAAAAAGTTCGACGAAATGAAGTTTAAATGAATCACATTAGAACTTTTTCCATAGAATTTTCTCTTTTAGTTATTAAGTAGTACCTTCTTTTAAAATATTTTAATGTGCAGCTTAATTATTAAAATATATTTATTAAGGCCTTGGAATGTAAAAAAAGTTGACGTTTAATCAGGCTTTTATTCAGCCAAGCTTAGTTTAATGAAAAGCTCTTATATATAAGAAAAAGCGCGATAGAACATTTATAACGTTCTGCACATTTAAAACATTTTGTTACGTTCCACAGCAAAAGTGAAATAATTCTAAAGATGCATAAATTTACAGATTGAAAATATGAATTCAATAATGATGAATAATAATTACGGACGCACAAAAATTATATGCATCTGATTTTTGCGGAAAAGACGATTACGATTAGGAATAATTAATGAAAAGCATCAAGGAAAAAGTAGTCAAAATACACGCGATATCGGTTCCGTGACCCAATTCGACCGCGCAATTAACCCGCGGTTTTTCGCGCATGCGATCGGTCGCGATTTCGCCCTCGTCTCGCGGGATGGCGTTCAATTTAATTCGATAATACCGCCCTGAAGGCGCGTAATGTCGTGCCCTACGCGCGGTCGCGTGAGTTTCCTTAATTTTACCCTTCCCCCTTCTCCTGCCCCCGTTCCCATTTGAGGACGGCGAGGTCGATGGAAGTCGTCGCGACGCGGAGGCGACCGGGCACGCGGCGGCTGACGATTATACTTTCGCGTTTCTTCCTAATCGCGCGGTCGCGCTTGGTCGCGCTCTCCCATTTTTTTTCTACTTCGACTTCTCCCTCGATCCTTCGTTTCATCCGCTTCTCTCCTCACCGCCGCCGCCGGGGATCGATAAAATCACCCCGCGACAAAAAAATATCACATTAGTCGCTCTGGCAGGGACGAATTGCTATCGGAAACTAACATGGAAATTCTTCAAAAATAATTGGAAATCTTCGAACGTTATATACATTGCGCGAAAAATGAAAGGAGCAGGCGCGGTTTATTTTATATCGTTTATTCTTCTGGGAGCATAAAAGATTATTAGTTTTATGTCTCAGAAGATTAGTTACGCTTTTTTACTCGTTCCTGAAGTGATTAAAAATTTCTTTCTCATCAATGTTAAGTGTATTCGTAATTAAATACGTATTAAAAATTTGTCGCGGTAGTGCCAATTAATTCGTACCAAAGCAAGTTTTTATAATGAATAAAGGCAATGCCCTCGTTTATTAATTACCGAATTGTAGGTACACCGATATTGAAATTGCCATTTTTAATTTAACATCTGTGCCTCCCCAATGGCTCCGGGTAAGGGTAGTTTAACACGCAATACGATCGTGTTTGCAATTCATAAATATCTAAGCTCCGCTTCGTATAATTCATGTAACTATTTAACGGACCGTGTGTAAAATGAATATTACTCCGGGGTCAAATATTGGCGTGGATAATAAACGGGTGGTGGGCAGGAGGGAGATGGAGAGAGAGCGAGAAAGAGGATTAATAATATATACGCGCGCGTGCGCGCGTGCGAGCGAGCAAGCGAGCGAGCGAGCGCGGGGGCCACGATTTTCCCCGAAATCAGCCAAACGAAGAAAACAATAGCGCGCGAGAGCACAAAGCCTTTATCGAGCGTCGAGCGAATTAAATCCTAAATTATTCGCGGGCAAGGCGAATACCCTGGGATTCCGCCATAAAGCGCCGTTTGTTTCCACCGCGCGGTGGAATTCGTTTCGTGTTTGCGCTCGTTCGCGCGAAATGTCGGCGAAGAAAAGCGGCGCGGCTGCCGCCGCCGAGTTTCCGATTACACGCGGAGTATCAAATTGTTACGTACCTCTATCAATGATCGCGATTCTGCAAGTTTCAAAATTCACCGCTAAACAATGCACATGCCCTTTCTCTCTCGCGAGTCATATAAATTACTGAATAATATCTCTTTCAATTCATTATTATATATACATGTGTGTAGATATTGTATTTAGAGTTCCTATAAGCTGTACAAGGTACTGCAATGTGAGCTTGCTTTATCGTTATCGTTATCGCAAACAGCTTTCAAACGCAATATAGTGAGTCGCAATATAGGCTTGCAATCTCGGAGCATTAAAAATTCTGCTACAGATCGTTACAATACACGAAAGAAGAGCTCATGATCAAACGTGATTGTAGCAACAATGCGACATAGCAAATTGAAGCTTTGAACGCTTATTGTGAGATTAGACATTGAATGCCAGTTACAACGTGTTTTTATGCATACTATATTTATGAAATGATGTTGTAAGGGATCTTATTTTATTGATTTATTCTCATAATTGAAGTCGATATGTTTCCTTTATACATATAAAAATTGCTTGAATAACATCTCATTATCAAATCGATAATAAGAAATTATCAAAGGAGAAAAGGCACTTATGGTTGTTCGAAATACTCGGTGTCGACGTTTGTCGACGTAATCATAAAATGAAACGAGACGAAACTGCAGCTAACACGCAGATGGCGAGGCCGTCGTCGGGCGCGGCTTCGAAACGCGAAATAAAGACTTGCGGCTTCGAAGTTTACTCTCGCGCGGCGCGCGTTCGTGAAAATCCGTGGGACGCGCGGACCGCAGTATAAAATTCTTATGGAAACCCACCTCGCTCTTTCTTTCTCCTTTTGTTCTTCTTTTGTAATTTATATCGTCGGACCCGAGCGCGCGGCGCTTAATGACGCCATTCCGAGAGGCGCCGCGAGTTGAAATCTCCTTTATAGGGTAAGATCGCGTAAATGTCCCCCGTCCGCGTTGCCTTAATCCCCCGCTTTCGATCGTTTAATTATTTAATCACTTAACTGCGGCTCGACTCCTAAGGAGCCGAGGATTAAAAATGCTATTATCCGATTTATCATCGCAATGCGCGAGAAGTTGGAGACAGCTTCCGGTGTCGTTGACCGGCTCTCGCGGTAATTGCGTTATTAATGCGGCTTTATGAACAATGATATCATGTGGCCCACGTTAACGTACTGTTCCGCGAAACCGCGTTTAATTAACGATAACTATCCAATTGCCGCGTAATTTTATCTAACTCATTGGATAAAATGTCGCATTTGCACGATAAATAATAACGTTAGCTTGATTCTCAAGTCAAAAGCAATATTTCAAAGTGATTATTGAATTGGATAATTTATCCGTATATATAAAAACGTTTCTTAATTATTTTTAATATTTCTTAATTTCCTTTTTTATAACAATTAATAATAATAATAATCTAATTAACGTGTGATTTAATCTAATTACGGCACATTTAATAATCACTATAGCTTAAACGTTTATCGTTCTCGTGCATTAGCTGATTCTCAAGTCAAAAATAATATCACGAATTAAGCCTCGTAATTCACTTGTGTAACATATTTTTAATCATTTATCATCTTTCTCAATTTCTTCTTAATGCATTACCTCGCGATATGTTCATTACTTCTTCTAATTATTTCTAGAAGTATTATCTCATATAGCGCCACATAAACTTCTTCTCTCCTTCTTCCTTTATCTCTCTGGAATAGTACAAAATATAATATCAGAGAGAAAGAGAGAGAGAGAGAGAGAGAGAGAGAGAGAGAGAGAGAAAGAGAGGGATCGGTGAAGCGGGGAGATGCAGCTCGTACTCTTAGATCTCGGCTCGTGCAACTTTAAAGTAGTTTGTGTCTAGACCGGGGGTGTGCATAAAGGCTCCATACACCGTGTATGCGGGCGCCATAAACGTTTTCCCGGTTATACCGGGTGTGCTCGTTTATTTACGGCTTATGTATATACGTGTACACACCCACGGGGTCTCCGGGGCTGTTTCCGGGGCAGGTTTCCCAGTTTCTCGCTTTCCGACTGCGGCCCGCTCGCGGATCGTGCGCACCGTTTGAAAGAGAATCGCGCGATTTATCGTATCCGCGAACCACGTGCGATGCATGCCGCGATCGATCGGAAGCTCATTCCGCATGTGCATGCACGTTACGGTGACGTTTCAAGTGCGATACTCTTCAACGTAATAATGGATGCTTCCGCGGATGATTCGTCACGTTGCTTGCCCTTACAACTCTTAACGGTGATACGATTTTGATAGCCATTTCACATTAGTATAAGCCTAAGAATTGCATTGTATTAGTATTTTCATACTCTCTGAATTTTCTGGAGTGAGATTCACTCCAAAAGAGTGAAAAGTCACTCCAGAAAATTTAGAGGGTAAATTTATTATTACAGAAACATATAACAATCAAAACATTATTTCATCAAGCTGCAGCATATTTCTCATGAATATAAACTAATAATGTATAAATTGATTAGTTGAGGATTCATCCTTTGTTTATTATTATATTAAATTATGATTGAATTTATCTTTACGTTCTACAATAATTCTAACTACTTTGAAAATTTATAATATTACATGCAACACGAGATACTTGGCTTCCTCCATGTTACTTTAACTTCTGGATTTAGCGCTTTCGAGCAAGATCGTTTCAAGAAAAGTTTACGGACAGACCGTGCCTCGTTAAATATCGCGTAGCTCGTAACTCGCCGGGGATTTCCGCGCGATTATGTCGGGCGTGAAAATGCGAAAATTATTTCGTGATAAAGATTTCGCCCTCTCCTTCTCTCTCGCCGTTGGCGCGATGTGTGGCTCTGTCGCTCGTATCACGCGCGAGCTTTCAGCCCGTGCACGACCAGCTCATTAGGAACACCGCGTATTTGGGTAAGAGCTTTCCCACGCGCTTTCAAACAGACCTCAAAGCTTTGACCACTCGCACGTGTTCGCGAAAGCCGACTGCCTGCCTGCCAGGCTGCCTGCCTGCCTGCCTGCCTACCTGCCTGTCTGCCTGCCTGGCCGAGGACGAGACTGCGGCGAATTGCTTTTGCGCATTAGGATTTCCTTGTTGAATTGGGATCGCGAAATTTTTTCTGGATTCAGAAAGGATCGGTAAATCGATTTTAAATCGGGACTGTGTTAATTCGGGCATATAAAAGCGCAAGAGAGAGAAAGAGAGAGAGAGAGAGAGAGAAGATTTTCTAGAAAACTTATCGCGAAAAGTATCAATTAAAGCGTCGCACGATATAAAGAATTTTAGTATGCTGCTGTGTATTGTAACAAAAAATATTGTAATATGAAATATTTTTTAATGATTTAGCGGTTAAAGAGGAAAGACAATGTGCGCGGATTTACAATCTCATTAGTTTTTTTATTTCCATTTTTCTTTTTATTTGTAACTCGATTTTACGCGACGCCCTTTTATCCGTGTGTTTTTATTTCCTTCGTTTAAAATCTCTTGTAACTTTTATTCCCCCGCCTCTCATTACGTGAGTACGGTATACCGCATAATTGAATTATTCTGTTAAACTTAATGAAACTATGATCTACGCTGGAAATGTGTTCAATTATTTAATTAAGGTTAACGCGCGTTACATCCGGCGGTTCGATTAAAAGCAATTTTCTTTCGCAACGGCCGCAAACGGTCCAGTTTTATTTCGTCGATATTTCATTATCATCCGTAATTAATATTTGCTCTGCTCCGTTCATCGACGCGATCTCGCTCGAAATTTTTATTTGTCTTAACGATCGGAAAATGCGCGCGCGCGCCTTCATCAGATTTATTTCGAAATCAGTTGTAAAATAATGGGGATTATGATCCGCTGGGATCCATTAACGTGGGATTCGCTTATTTCTATTAATACGCAAGAAAACGCCCGTATAACGGGAAATAACAAATATTATCGCGATATAATTGTTGATCTAATATTTAATTGATAATGGCAATTAAAGCATTTTTTTCCATTTATATATAAATAGGAGAAACGATATTTTTAAGAAATTTTAAAATTCGATAGAATAATAAGATAAATAATACGATAAACCTACAATATATATATGTAATGTTTTATATTTTTTATTTAACAATTGCAATATATATGTGATGTCTGATATTTTTTATTTAATAATTGCAATATATAAATATTACCAACTATTAATATGGAGACTAGAATTTCGTGGTAGAGAAAAAATTAAATTATCGCAAACTGGAAGACTAGATTACGAGCTATCAGCGTTTCTTTCAGTTATGGTGGACGGCTTTTCGCGGACTGATATGCAAAGGATTATATTTGAAAATAGTATTAAGCATTTAAACGTAGAAAGTCTGGATTGCGACGTGACGGCTGATATTCTGCTTGCAAGCGAGTAAAATCGGTCAACGAGATAAAACGGCCGGGTTTGCTTCCAGCTTCCAGCTAATTATTCATAAAATATTGATTGTCGAACGTGCCGTTTATACGGCCAACGTAAAATCTTATTTTTATTTTACAAGAAGCATTATGGTTAATCCCGTCACGTCGTCAGACGTTTTAATGATGCAGGAATAATTATTTTCTTCATGACTCTGTGTCCAAATATGTTTTGTGTGAAACATCTCCGATATAGTTGTAAAATTTTGCATGGCGTATTGACAATTGCATATATCTACATTTGCATGCGGACAGCACAATACTAAAACGTGTAACAATAAATCAACGACACAAACAGCCAGTAACATGAAAAGTAATTTGTTTTAATGCTTCTAAAATTATTTCGGAGATATATGTCGGTGGGATTTTGTAACGTTTCGCGTAAACGACAAATACGAATGTTTATGATTCATTGACAACTTCCTTCGTCGCGTGCATTTATCGCTAACAGCCACAATTATTTTGTCAATTAAACAAGTTCTGCATAAATCAATGGATACGAGCGTCATGAATTACTGACATTGTTTCAGATATGACTTTCATATTTTATGAAACATCAGCACGTGATTATTGTTATCGTTGAAAATATAAATTCGTGCAATCCAGGTCCTTGTAGAAGTAGTCGTAAATTTCGAAAACCGATTAAAGAGCGTACAAGACGACAAGCATTCATTATTAAAGATGCAACAATACATCTTTTCGAATTCGTGTTATCGAAGATTCGTGATTTTCATTGATTCCTCGAAAACATTGCATAAAAAGAGATACAAAGATAAATCGCTTAATAAATTTCCAAACTGTATTTGTTGCGTAAAAGACCAGCCCCCGTTTTTGTGTCGCGAAACGCGAACGAGAAAATATTGTCGTATAAATTATATACATTCCTCTTTTTGTGAAACATTTAATCGTAAAATTGGAGTATAATGTATTATAGTTTCTCTTATTGTGTAAAAATCAACAATTAATTAAATTATATATGTATTTTTATCAACACAGTAATAACAATTTTATTGCGTATTGTAAAAAGTTATAGATGTTTTTAAACTGTGAATATGTAAAAATAATAATACTTACGCTACAGCGAATACGTTTAACGAATACGAATAACGTTTAAAAAATTATATTAAATAAATAAATATCACAATTTTTATTACAAACGCAGTAAAAGATACAACTTGTATAAAAGCATTCAAATTAAAAAGCTTCTTTCTCTTTTCAAGGAATTTGATTATTTTTAAATGTACATTAAAGTATTCATAATTGCAATAACTCTTTTATAAAATATATAATACGGCTCAATAATATTTTTGAATAAAAATATCGTGATTTCCGACGTACACGTTCGTATATTCCAGAAAAACTTTGTTGTAATCCTCACTACGATATTTTCTTCGTGTAGAAGAGAGTAACCTGAATCCAAATGCACGCGGATGCAGACGCAAAGGAGACAAGTAAAGAAGCTGAGGTAATCGGAGCCGCAAAGGGGAAAACCGCGGGCGTATATGTCAGACCTGGCTACCGTTACCCCGGAGTAAACGCGGGGAGGAGGGGGAGGGCAAACGAAAATTCTCGAACAGGTCACGTTGCTCAGTCAACAGAAACATAATTTAAAGTTAATATTTCCTGGGAAAGTACGCCGGGAGACACTGAGAGAGAGGTACGGCGGAGTCACGGACGTCTAACGTGGACCCGCCGTTGTCTCGTCATGCAGAAACGAGCTTCGCGGCGAGGCACGTGACGTGAATTACACACCGCAAGCCACGGTGGTGTAGTAGCCGGCGCGTGACACGGCGACTGCGATATGTTTCAGGCAAAATCGTGCAAAAGGCGAAAGGCGTGGGTCATTATACGAGCACAAACATCCGTATTCTCACAGTCCGTCGGTGCTATATATATTGATGCGTCCGACCATATGCCAGATTTTTTTCACTGCGACCGTATAAGACTTATTGTTAAACCTAACTACTACTTAGATCCTGTCGTTGCAAAGAATGAATAAGCGACGGATGTTCGTGTTCCTCGATCTTGCTACACACAAACATCCAGTTATTCACGAGAAGGAGAGAGGGAAGTGATTTTTCTACAAGCTCTACCGGGGATACAGGAGCGCGAAAGCGAGGCAGCGGGAATTCGAGGTGGGTGCGAAGTCGAAAGTGGCGCGCGTCGGTATTTACGATCGTGGCGCCCCGGCTTCCCTCGAATATGGCGAGCAGGCGCAAGCGGGGGATGATCACATACACACGCGAAACGTGCTCCAAGTTCCTCGCACGAGGTCTCGTCAGGGAGGTTAGCTCCCTTCCTCTTTCTGCTGCACCGGACTCGGCTCGACACCTTTCACCCCTACGGCGGGCACCCTCGGCCGGAACAGCGGCGGCGAGAGAGAGCCTCTCCTCTCCTCAGCGGGGCCGAATCTCGCGCGCGGGCCCGAGCGATCGTCTACGCGACGAAAAAACGCGACGGAAAACCGCGCGACGCGAGACGGGGGCGCGCAAATTTTAGCGGGGGTTGCTCTGCGGCCAGTCGGCGGGGATTTTCCGGACACTGAGATTTGTCTCCGGCGAGAGCCACCTCACCCCCGAGAGGCGCTGCCGACCTCCGATATTGATTTTCCGGGGGAAAACAGAATAGAGGTGTATATCTACGATATTCCACTGACTCCGTAAGGGAAGGGGAGAAGGGCGGAAGGCAGGGAGGGATGCAGGATGACTCCTTCTCTTTCCTCCCCGCATCGGCCGCATCTCTGTCTCTCCACTGTCCTCGTACTTGTTACATTTCTCTCTCCATATTGCGACGGATGATTCTGTTTTAAATTTCACAAAAAAATTATTACATACAAATTTACTTAGCTTTGCGTCCTCGCAACTTATTAAAACCGTGCATTGTGTACGTTACGTGTATGTTGTAGATTATATTATGCTATTTTACGTTTCTATTAAAACTCGCGAGCTACTAAATTAGTCAAATAATTCTAACAAAAGTGGCGCACGCGGGCATTTTGGTCCAAACGTCCAAAGTCATAAAACGATAAAAAATTTATTCCCACGCCGTTCCCGGGAGATCCTTTTTTTATGCATTTGCCGTGTTATTACGAATGCGTCGCAAAATTATCATCAAACATTTGTCCGTTAATGCTGCGAAAATAGAATATTCGACGAAATATCTGCCTCACTGTTTTTCTCATAAATATGTATTCCCGGCATAATTATACTTGGGCAACAATGAAACGTTTTTTCATTCAAGCTTGATTACGCGATTTAATGTAATGTATTTTTCAGCGTATTTGTATTTGCGTTCGCCGCAAAAGAGACGACTGCAAAAAAAAAAAAAGGGAAAACTAATGCGCTGAAATTCTGTTGTCGGATTTTACCAGATGTTACCGGATTAAGCAATAGTAATTACCGCGATTTATCCGGTCTGCGCATTAAAAATGCAAGTTTCTGAAAATCCGTGCACAGTATAACCGTGAAATGTAACGCGCAACAGGATTGATAGAAAGTCACAGTTTTCGTCGCATTCGCGTCGAAACATAAGAAAAGGAGAAAAGATATCTACGCTAACGGTCGAAGCCTCTCTCCACGTTTGCGCAAAATTCGAGAATCCTTTCGGATTTATGGGGCTGCCAAATTTTTCTGCCAAACGGATCACCGCTGCGAACGATACTTAAGCCGTTCTCGTGTGTCTCTTCCGGGAATGGTTTCTGCGGCGTTTCCGCGTCGGATGGAAATTTTTCAAAAAAAAAAAAAAAAAACCCCGGGAAGAGTAACGGGGATGCATCCGCGAGAATCCACGTTTCATTCCCCGTTTCCCTGCATCCGTCCATCGCCGCCTATATGCGAGTCTGTCCTTCACCCTTTCTTTCTCTCGTCGCGTTTCTCGGGGGGGAGGAAGTGTTCGCGTGTAACAGCGACCCGGTTTCCTTTCATCCGTCTCGATTCACGAGGTGCGAGGACGACGAAGAACCTCGCCCCCTTTACGTATATACTCGTCCGCGTGACGGATCACACAGTCGGATCGCTGACATGCAGAATATCACATTGTCATCCCTCTCGCATGAGTGAGCGCGCGCGAGCGCGCGACGTATCAATCCTTAGCTGCCGAAGTGGAATCCGATGTTCCCCCCATGTTAAAACCCTTTCAAAAAATACGGGATGAAGCTCTTCAATCCTGAAAAATATTATAGATCGCCGCTTGTGCATCGACCTCTCTCTTCTTAATAAAAATGTAAACCTGATCACGTAGATTTATTTGACACTAAAGAGTAAATCATATTTATCATATTACATAATATATAATTTGTTAATAATATATGTATAAAATACGATTTACTCCTTTCATATGACATACTCAATTATAATATCTGTTAAATTGTACAGAAAGTGTCTTCCGTTGTTTGGATATTTTATTATTTTCTACGTCACTATGATGCTATATACTTTGATACGATGATGTGGCAGTCAGGTTTTTTGCGGAGGTAGATTTTCGGCTTCAAAATCCTCTTACGTCGAGTAAGAGAGAGTACACTCGGTGCTCGCAGTCGTGTCTTCGTTAAGGCTGGCCATCTTAGTGTGGGACGCGACTACTTGACCTTTTGTCGCTCTGGGCAAGAAGTAATTCTGCTCAGGCTCATCTTAACGAGCCATATGTTCTCTCTTATTTACAAGAGTCCCGAGCACTCGGGGGCTCGGCCTGTGAATGACCGAAATGGAAAAGCTTGCTTTTTGAATTAATGACGATCGTACAAGTCGAACGGTACCACCC
This sequence comes from Wasmannia auropunctata, assembly GCF_000956235.1. NCBI lineage: Eukaryota > Metazoa > Arthropoda > Insecta > Hymenoptera > Formicidae > Wasmannia > Wasmannia auropunctata. The sequence goes on from NW_012026951.1 coordinate 188,931, forward strand.
GCCTCTTTCTCGTATTTACAATTTCATGAAACTCGCGCGGCTATTTTTAATTCGCTGAGACCAAATGAAACAGTCTAAATTATTACGTAACGCAACGTGAAGCATACAAGGGGAACGATGCGTTACTTAGAAACATGATGTAAAATTAAATCGTGAAATTGTTAATTTAAAGACTTAACTCTGGCGCATGTAGGGAGTCTCATTAGTAACTTTCGCTTTTTAAGGGGTCAGGGATATCGCAAAATGTAATCAATAACAGTTTCATGGTTAATACCATCGTTAAGCAAGAATGGAGGAGAAAAAAGCGAGATAAAGAGGAAAAATAGTAACAATTTGAGGAAGGTAGGGCGAACTCTCGCCAGAAGTCCGCGAGCAAAGTTCCGGCCTTGTCGAAATCACGGTCCTCGAGGGGGGAATTACAAGTTTAGCTGGCTGTTGCCCCGGTGTGTACGGTGTACTGGATGCGGAGTATCCTTGAATTTGCGCCGTGACAAATTAGTGCGAGAAGAGGCCGCCGCTCGCCGCGACCGTCCCCTTCGCGCGGGGTCGCGAAGGAATTTAAATGGTAATCTGGGAATAAGTGCTCGGGATACGTCCTCGCGAGGGAAACGAGAGATTTCCGCGTGTTACCGCCCTCGTCAACTCGCTCGTACCCGAAGAAGTTGTAACTTCTCGCGTCGCTTTAAGCCTCGTTTCGTCGCCGCATTCGCGGGAATGTGCGGGGGAGGCGCGAGAGGGATCGCGTTTTAAATTTTCCGCGTTCCCCGCCGCGTCAAATCGACGTGACTTACAGTTACGATTTATGCACGAAATACGGAATTTCGGAATGCGCGGAACACGGGGAAATCTATTTCCGGCGCCGCGCATATCAGTCAGCAAAGTGCGGGCTATCGATCAGCGAGTTTGACGCCGCGCCCGTAGAAATGCAATAAGTAAGGCGGGCGAATTGAAACAAATTTAATAAGAGCGGCGCGCGGCGGTTAGAGGGGCGGGGGAGCAGAGAGGGGAGAGGATCGTGGATAGTTCGAAACTCGATATTAGCTCGCCGCGTAGCAACTTTTGAACGTGCCGAACCGTATCTACCTGAATTATACATTATAATCCTGCGTGAGCAAGAAGTCCGAGGCGAATTTCGCAGCTCGTGTGTACGCTTCACTTGCGATCGATATTCCATATCTATAGTCAGTTTTAAGAATGAAAATATAGCGGGGAAAAAGTTTATAAGGAAAATACCACGGGCAAATATGTTAATTAAGCAGCGAAATTGATTTATTTACTTCTTATCTATGTATATAAATCTGGATGTACATATGCGAACAGGAATTACCTGTACATTACTGGCTAAACAGATACACCAAATACCGCAAATGAAATAATTCGAATATATACATGTATAATCCCTGACTATCAATTAGCTGTTAATGCGTTTAGAATGTAAGCGACATATCCTGTATGGTAATTATAATACTACAATATTAAACATTCATATAGAGTTTAATATTTTGAATCCGAGAGAGTTTCGAGTCTATGACGCAAATATGAATATTTCGAATAAAACTGTCGAATAATACTGTCCAACGTGCGCGTATTGTCGTAGCGCGTAGGTTTTCGATATGCGCTGCCACAATATAGGGTACATATATAGGGAAGAGCAAAGAATCTGATTTTTCGTGTTCAAAATTGGAGCTTGCAAACCAAGAATCTGTCGAGCGACTTGCAGCATCTCGAAATGTATATTTTCCGAACGTGATTCGGGCTCGCGTGTTCATACTTGCAGACTACAGTCTATGGACCAACACTCGAGACCTAATTTACGCTGTTCGATATTACGTCGTGTTATCGTGTCGATTATGTTTTACATGCGCCGCGGATGGAAGGTGAACTGGACGATCGTTATTAACGGTCGGATTTCGGAGCATAATACCAGCGCGTCAATCTGCATTACGTCGGTGGAGTTGCGGCCGCGGTGTTACCAAACGGAGAAGATCGATTCGCAATCATTCATCTATGACAATCAATCGTTCGGCTATGTCTTTAACAAATTTATTACAAAATAAGAATTTACCTATTTGAAATCTCTCATTTAAATTATTGCAATAAAAAAGCGCGCCACGAATGAGTCATTGAAATCTTATGTGGGTGAAAGAAATTTTAAATAAGTAAAGTCAAGTTATTAAAAATTTTTTAAGTAAATGATCCATAAACGGTTTAATAATTGTAATATAAGTAGATATATTAAATACGCGCGCAACGTTCACGATTGTTATTATTATATACGAAACAACAGGAAACATAGCCTGCACAGTCACTTCCGGATGAATAACGCATTAGCAATAATAGCGTTTCGCAGATAAAAGTGCGTGGGTGGTTCTCGTAGAACAAAAAAGGGGCGGACTCGACCGATTCTCCTTCCGGAGTGGCGTCCACCTCATTTTCATGTCGCTCTTAGTCATCCCGAGTCGAACAAGGCAACCGCAGATCCCTCGCGTCGGGTTGCTGCTCTCTTCCCTTCCTTTACCCACGTCATTATTTCCTCATACATACAATTAGCGTGGGACTGTCCGCAAATTAGCAAGCGTGACGTTTTACGACCCGAAGAGACGACAGTCGTCGCGCAAATGTTCGCTCATCCGAAAGACGCTTTGTCTCCCTCGTGTTCAGCCTTCGGTGAAGGTGTCTTGAATTACATGAACGCGTCTCTCCTTAACGCAAAAGGATTGTCTGGCTCGTCATTTTCGAGACGAGCCAACTTCGCATCATTACGATGTGATTCACAATTTCTTACGGGCTGCGTACAATCAGATCTACTGTTATTATGTGGACGAAATTTTTCGAACAATTTTAGCGAACCGTTCGCAAAACTGAAACCGTAAATTTGTCGCACGCTTGTTGTCCGTCCCTACCCCTTTTTGCTCCGCGGATATTCGCGTTTTCATTCTAAAAAAACGAATGATTTCGAGTACCGGATGCACCACATGCGAGTCACTTCCTATTATAGTTTCATGGTGCACGCACCACGGCGGTACACAGGCGCAATCACCCTCATTAGCGCTTATGGCATTCGGTTGTGCGATGAATTAGTGTTATTAGACGTCGCCTAATATACCTACCGGAAGCTTTGTCATCCCGCAACAGGTGGTTACATCGAAACGCGGCTATCACGCGCGCGAGACGCAATTCACGCCGAAGAAAAGATTGCCACAGTCGCGCGGCTTAGGTTTTACGTTCCGTCGATCTCGAATTTATTCCTATAAATATTTGTCACAACAATTGACGTCCTTATAACGAGAATCCATTTTAATAATAGTAAATCTGCGCAGAAAGGAAAAACCTTTTATCGTGACGCGGCGATTCCTTTTGCATCCGGTTGATGGATTCGCTTCGAACATCGGACTAAAATATTTAGTTTGCCGTTTCCGTTGTTTCGATTAGGGTATTCCCATGTCACCGCGTGATCGGTCCATTTTCGACCGCGAATCCATAATCATCAATCATTGATATCTGCCAATTATTACACTAATGGTCCCTATAATAACCGGGGGATGTATCCCGGCGATTGTTCCCTCTCGAATACATCACATGTACGCCCATTAAATGACCGTTAGATTATCCGCTAAGTCAAAGAGAGAGACTCGTGAATTCAGTTAAGGCGTTCCGTGCGCGCGCGCGCGCGAGCGTGCATAGATAATTAACGTTAACTTATATTCGATTCGGGGTGTATTTATCTCGGAGCAATCCCTTGAGCGTCAAAGACACCTTCGAATCCTACTTTCCAACAAGCGATTTAGTTCTCCCTGCACCATAAAATGCAATTACAGTTTTGATTTCGTTATGTCCGTGATCTCCTTGCGGAAATGATCCACCCCTCACCCTCCCCCTCACCCATCGTCTTCGTAATTTGTTACCAAAGCGATCAAGAAGCGGAACGTTTTGCGAAGCGGCATCTAATTATGTGGCAGAGTTTGTGAACGGTAATCCGATAGGCACCGTCAAATTCGCCGAGTATCTCTGTATCTCGTCAATGTTATTTCTGGTTGCTTGTTTTAATGGCCACTGTCCCTGAATTATTGAAGCAACGGCGTATCAAGTGAGTTGCAGTTGCTGTCACGTGTCCACTCTGTTTACTGCAGGAATTTCGCCTTTGTCCAATTACCCTTCCAGGTTTCGAATGCGGTCACCGTGCTATTATAGTGATGCTCTCGATTGACAAGCTCGTCGCACAGTCTACGAAAACGGCATCCCGACACTGGGATCCTTTAAAGAATACTAACTTGGAGGCTAACTATAGTACCTATCATGGAGGCCCAAAGGAGAACCTCACTCCGACGCGGCGGCCGCGCGTGTTTTATTAAACAAATTTTCAAATCATGGTATTCAGCCTGAGCACTGATCTTCCTGCAAGACGCACCTTGCTTGCTTGGTTCCAAAATGGTTATTTTTGAAACCAGGCAAGCAAGGTGCGTCATACGTGAATGCGTCTGCTGTCTTGCAGATAGGTCAATGCTCATGAATGGCATGAATCATCAATCACCATGAGCATTGATTTTCCTGCAAGACGCATGACGCATCCAGACGCATCTGCCGCGAGCGCATTACTTATAACGCGCCACGTTATATTTTTCTTACGAGTTAGCGTTTAATTGCGCCATCTCTCTAGCGGTGATGATTTCGTATTATCGAGCGCTTTGGATCACTTTTGACGCGTCATTTTTGGCGCACCGTCAGACACGAAAAGATTAGCTCCACGATGAATATAGCGTCTCGATCGAAATGGTCATTGAAATTTAACCTATATATTAAACTTGCATTCAATAGAAACAGGAAAATTTGCGAAACCTCAGATTTCGGTGTGCGGAGAACATTAAAAGTTTATTAACCGAGTAAATAATATAATATATACTATGATTGGTATTACAATTTCCGTACTTTTCGTGCAATACGTTCTTTGACACCACGATTAAACGCTTGATGTCCTGCATTTCTATCAATGTAGATTAATTTTAATCTCGATTTAATTTGCTCTTTTTATCTTCTTCCAGACTTTTAGGAATTATAAAACGATCGAGAGTAAATGGAACCAAGATTAAAGTAAGTGATCTGCATTGGCAGAAATCGGCCCTAAACTTGATTGAATCGCAACCGAGGCTTCGATTCTCGACCGTGCGATTCCGTTTTTCTGGTGGACTCGCCACTCGTTTTCGCGCACACGGGCGATTCCGCGCGTGTAAAACGCGTGCGCCGATTCCCTGCTTATCGAATCGATTCGCGTCCGCGGTACTTTGTGCGTTAACGCGCGAGTAACTTTCCCTCCGCATAATGCGTATTTATGTTAACGGCCGCGGCCGTCGGCGATACATCGATGCTGCACGCACGCAACGGTAGTTCGTATGTAAATGCGCACCGTCTGCACCGCGCGCGCTCGATCATTCGTATATGCGCTGCGCGATTCGCGATATTCACGCGCGTCAAGCGGGCTCCGTTTGAGCCGTTTACGCGCAACAATTCGATTTCCCAAATCGAGAAGCGATTTAAAATTTCCCCTCTTCCGTCTCCCCCGAGACATTTGTCCTCTTTTTTTTCTGTTATTTAACAAGGATCACGCAAATGTCAAAAATATAGCGAGTCATATATACGACAATCCCGTCTGTTCGCGGACAGCGTGCGATATGCAATAACGCTGTTTGAAATATTTACACAGTATCGTCCGGCAAATTACGCGTCATACAAATAACCGTCATACGTATACGGATGACGGTTTGTTTACAGTTAAAGAACTGTTTGCCCTCGATAACGCGACGATACAGAAAGCGTGTTGTGCAGCTTGTTTTTTCTTTTTTTCATGATGTTCCGGCCGAAAGAGCGATCGCGCTGTGTCAAGTGGTGGTTCCATTCAAAAAAAGTTTCACTCGTCGACGTGCTTTTGCTGAGTTGTTTTTCAAAAACGTAGACTCCGCACTAGATTTACGGAATTATGAAACGCAACAGTTTCATTAAAATGCAAATGCACATGTATACTTGTCGTTAAGTTTAGAGTCTTTCGTCAATGCTTTCGCGAACGTCGAGGTAACGCGAGCTATACGCAAAGGCGTCCGCAGGATTTTTTCTAGAGCGGGGCATGATCCAAATTTTTAATACGAACTATCGCGAGGAGCAAATGTCCAAACGTTGTGTACTTGTGTTGTATTTTAGCTCTCTTACATTTGACAAACATATTTATTATTTCAATTATTTGTAAAAATAAGAGAGCCAATTTTGAATTTTCCTATACTTGTTTGATTTCAGGGGGAGGGGGCAAATGCCCCTCCTTGCCCCTGCGGATGCCCATGGCTATACGCATGGCGTACATTCGTACCGTTTATTCGCACTTTGCCAGGTGTATACCGAGTGACCTGCGCCGATGTAAACGCGTTTCGCCGATAGAAACGTAACAGGAACCGGGATGCGAATCGCGTATACCCAAATTGAACGGGAAATTTACTGGCCTGCTCCGCGAATCTCGGGTATCCTCGTCGAAGCCGGGGGAGAGAGCCGGCCCGTACCCTCCACCCCTCCTTTCGATCGTGAAAGCCGAAACCCCTCGTTGGGTTTCCCGTTTCGGAAAACTCGCTCGAAAATCGCGAAAACTCCGCCGATGTTGAGTGCCAATCAAGTGGAGGTGGAAGGGGGAGGGGGAGGAGGGAAAGGGTGAGGAAGACTCGAAACTACCCTGCGAACTGATGCCAAACCAATCGGAGTGTCGAATCGCGTCGCGACCAACGCACGGCCCCTTTACCGTTACTTTTTCGCGACGTGCCATTTCGACCGCGTCGACTCTCATCACTCCTTCCCGCACGGTGCACATGTCATCGACTCGTCATTCTTCTCTGCGGTACCGTCGGCTTGCCACTCGACTCTTTTTTTTTTGTACCGACTATTGATTATTCTTTCATACCGCATCGCTTGATGTTTATTCATTTTGCTGTCATTTATAGCGATAGTGCGGTAAATAAAAGAGTAAAGAAAAGATTGTTTAAAAATGTAGGGTTTTGTAATATCGTCTCTTTGTACGGTCTAATTAATTAGAAAAAATAAACAATGAAGTCCTAATTAATTTGAAAAGAATTTCGTCAATGACATGCGGCACTGATCGCTGGCAAACTCAAAAAATGCGTAAAGCTTATAAATAGTAACATTTGTAACGCTGTAAATATAATTAATACTGACATAATAGTCCAAAGTAGTACTAATGTACTATACGTAATAATTTTGCAATAAGTCCATTATGTTATATTAATAGTTTTAAAATGTGTGAATCTAATAATGAAAATTTCACTTTTCGACATAGACGAAGTAAACGAATTAAATTTGGCATTCAATGCGTTAATTAACAACCATTATTGTAAAAATGCACCTATAAATAGCTCTTTTTAAACTAATTTTAATTTTAATTATTCTCTAATTAATTATAGACTTTTTAAAGACATGCAAATATAAATCGTAAATGTTCTTTTTCAAATCAAAAGTAAAAAGTTCCTTAAATACGGTTACATTACAAGTCGCGAATATTTTGTAAAATCCCATGATTATATATACCGTCGGCATATCTCATTGTCAGTGTTATTCTTAGGCACGTAGCTACACGAACACGTATAATTATCTTCATTTGAATTTTCCCTCTGGGGAGGCGCGGTTTTATTATGTGGGATATGTAACGGATGTACAAAACGCGGCGTTATGTAATTGCGGTTAACACACGCGCTCTGCGGTGCGGCGCGCGAGGCCCGAGGTATAAAACCAGCGCCGCGCACTCTAATCAACTCAGGCAAGTTAATCGGCTTGTAACGGCTTTATGACATATACTTTAAATAAGGCATGTGCCCGCGCCCCGTTAACCGAGCTAAATGCAGACGGATAGTTTGCAGCACGTGCGCGCGCGCGTCCGCGCGCGTGCACGCCCTGGAACCCCCTTTACAATTCTCGCTGTTCTCCGCGGAATGAAATTTTCGCGGGACAAAGTGAATGCTGGAGGGGAACGAGTTAATTGCGAATAGTTTAATAATGCAAGCTGCCCGGCTGAGCGTTCATAATGGAACGCTCACGCAATGGTCACCGTTGCGTACCGTTCGGTCAATTGTCGCTCGACCGTGTAATTAGCAACATTATTGTAGCCTTTGATTGTATTGTAATAAAATATCTCACTCCGGGATAAAGAGAGAAAGAAGGCGAGAGAGAGAGAGAGAGAGAGAGAGAGAGAGAGAGAGAGAGAGAGAGAGAGAGAGAGAGAGAGCTTATGTATGTATGACTTTTTGACGTTTTGGCGACATGTAATTCCAATCTCTCTTGATACTTAATAAGCGAAATTGTACAAGTTGATATTCTACATCGCAATAACGGCTTCCATTTATTAAAATGTATCGTAAATATGTTTTTGAATGAAATTTCATTTCGCAATAAAATACAATATAAATTATTTTCAGATGGTTTGAATAGCGATTCTTTTGTCATACAAGAATAAAAAGAGTTTTTGTAGGTGACGTATAAAAATTATGGATAATCGACGATTCGTGAAAAAATCGCGTTGAAAGCTATTGTAATTCGTTAAAGGAAACCTTAACAGGGCTCTCTCTCTCTCTCTCTCTCTCTCTGCACGCTTCGTGGCGTTTCACGACGAAGCAAATGAACGAGGGCGAAATATAAAGCGCGGACGCGATGTCGTTATATCAGCGCACTATCGCGCTGAACCGGGTAACGAAGTTCACCGTGAGTAATGTCGTTTCATCGGTCGATGGGGCATCATCGGCTCACTTCGATATCTGACCGTCGGCTGGCCGGTCCCGCGAACAAGATTACCGGGAGCACGGAGTGCCACGCGGGCTCGGGAGATCAGGGAGATCCGGACTCGAGAAGGGCGACGGCAGTGACGGGAGTAATCGCGAGAGCGTTCGCGTCCGGTCGGCTAAATCCTGTACAGCCGTTAACCCTGCGCGTTCACGTCTCCGCGTCGCGGAATCTCCCTTAATCTGCCCCGTGGAACGTTTACACCGTTGGTTAAAACCCGAACTTAAAATCGCGGGAGGGGCGGGAGGACGGACGCGGGGGATGTGCTGTCGCGGACAGCAAATCCCAGCGTACTGCCTTATATCACGTTTTACGAGGAGGGAGCAAGCAGCGTGTACGTAATGCAAATGTAGAAAATACCACGGTGGCCGTTCATAAATTACGTTGCGTTGTTAGGTCTAGGTCTTGTAGTACTCTTTTAACGTACGCGCGGCTGGAAAAATGTACTATCGTGCTATTTTGCGTAATACGATACATTTTTCACAAGCATTTTTCCGCTAGAAAGCCAAAGGTACATACGTTAATAATTTGCAGTAAAATGAAATGTATGAAGCAAGCGCATTTCATGCGTTTACGCTGTACATTACGTATAATTCATTTCATTCGACCTACTGTACTTTCGTGTTTTTCCATATATTTTTATATCTTCTTGTCTCTTCGAAAAATGCTCCTCCCTGACAATGAGACTATAGAATAAATGGCATTTTCTATTTCTTTTATATTCTCTCATTTAATTACGCGCTCGTACGATATCAATACAAATTGGCCCAGTTAACCAAATTTCGCGTGAAAATTCTCCTCATCCCTAGTTTCAGAAATGCGGTCACCAGTCGAGCAGTGCCGGTCTGATTATCCAAAATAGACCGTTTACGTTCTACGGGAAGGCTGTAACGGGGCACGCGGTCGGAAGCAAGAACGGAAGTCTCCAACGCGGATATCCTGCGTGCAGGATCCCGGCCGACGCAGATTTATTCGCGTGTATTCCGCCGCACGGTCGATTCGATGACACGGCCGATCGGCCGCGCACACGTCCGAGAATCTGTGCAAGCGCATTTCGGCGGAGGCACGAACATGGGATCGTATATGGGCTAATCGGAAAATGAAATTTACTGTTCGCAATATATCGGGCAAATTCTGCGGCGGAACGAGACGTCGTAGGTATTGTTTCATGCTCGCTTCTCAAACTTGCATTTTTATCTCATTTTTCTGTCTAACTAATAACAAAAAAGCACCAAGGATATAAAAATATAAAGAGTATTGGCAAATATATTAAAAATATCGGTCGCACGTTCAGTAAAATATGCATTGAAAAATGGTCTTAAGCACGTTCGATGATAAAAAGCATTATTTTAAACATCGAAGAAATCAATGGAATGAAAAATCGATGGAATCAATATATGGAAGAAATGTTGCAGATACGTTGCATTATCGAGTATAATTGAGTTCATGTTTGCGCGTTGTACAAATAATCTTAACCGCATGCATGAATGTCGGATGCAGCACGTAGGAAGTAGAGACGGGAAATTGCGTGGAGGGCGGTGTGCAGGGAGATTCCCAGCATCGACATTTGATCGCGAGTTCCGTCTCTGCGTATAGCGAGCAAGGCTTGCATTAGCACAGGACGGGGTATTGGTTTGCCGGCAGAATCAGCGCCGCCGGAAGTGCATCCTGGATCGCATCCTGCACCGCTGCGTTCGCTTTTCCGCGGGGGTATCCCGATTAGATCCTTGCTCGGTGAGCGCGGGGCGGGGATGGAAGACGGGCCGTACGATCGTGATGTGAAACCGTTTTCGCGTTCCTCCGCCGCTTGGCAAGGGGGTGAGTGAAAAAATCCTGCGGGCATAAGCGATGCGACTCACCGCGAAGGTAAGCGATATTACGCTGCAGGCAGAAATAAATTTCTGACTTTAATTTTCGAGACAGACACGGCGAATATTGCCGCGAAAAAGAGAAGGATTTTTAGATATTTGAAAAATTCGATAAGAGCAATCATTTTTTCCTAATTTTGTAACAATATTTCGAGCTTTAAACGATGTATTTTATTTATGGAGATAATACATTCTACGAGAGGGTAGTTTGGCTTTCAGCACAACGTAGGACATTACTCCCAAGTTGTAGTTGATTACCTTAACAGCGATTAACAGCATGATACACATGCTCCTTCACTTCTGCACTCACGCTGTTATATCACTTAATGTCACTTCATGTGATAGCTCTAAGCTTGATATTAGCACAGCGGACAGCGAGCCATTTATCATCGTAACAAATTTGTCCATTAATCGAAACTTCAATAGTTTCACGCTGTGATATATAATACGTAATATATAATGATATATAACATTTATTTAGCGACGCGGCAAATTTTAAAATGCTCCGTAATAAGCAGCAGAAACGGTATTACAAATCTACCTATTCCTATTTACCCTATTTAATTGTAACATTACGTTTCATTACGGCTTTCATTACGGAACCTTTGTATGTACAAAATAAAATTTAACGCTGTAATTAAGGACAGTATTTAATTGTGCTTTATAAAAGTATGTATAAAATCGTTCGTATATACATCGTTTGATATTCTCTTATTCTTGTCTTGTATGTATGGATTTCAAAGATTTCATAGAGAATTTTTATAGACGAATACAAATTTCCTTCATATGTGCGTAATTATTTCGCAGGACAACGCGTATCTATCTCTCTTTCGAATCTCATCGTCACCGTGCGATGCGGTGCAATGTGGACAACAATGAAACAATACGGTGCGGTAGCCGGCGTTACCGGGGAAAGAAATGTCCGCGCGCTGCGCTGCAGACACAGCGTCGCGGCGTTGGCGCAGGGTCGCGGAAGCGATAACTGGCGAGATAACAACGGGGCGCGTTATCGCGCGACTGAATGGCACCATTACCGGTTTAATATGGCCTCTCATCGCGCGCCTGCCACTGCATTACGCAACGATGCGCCGCTGCTTTGCGCGCTCCGTGCACATTGCGCACGGGGAGGGTAGCAGCCGGTCGGCTCCGCCGCTGCAGGTACATATCGAGACAGATAGCCTTTCGGGACATTGAGCGCGTCCTGTTCGATTGAACATCCTGCAGGCGCGCGCGCGCGCGGATTCTATTTGCCGGACATATGCGGCCCGTATCTATTTGCGCTGTCTATGCTAGCTGCACCCAGGCCATACCTAAGAGGGAGGCCCCGGCTGGATTTAATTATCCGATCCTCCGCGTGTTGTACGCGCTCATCCCGCCAATATGTCCACGAGTTAAACGCTCAGCGTTCCGTTCGTCGCGAGCTTAATCGTGTGGCGTGTAGAAAGAGTGGAAAAAGAATCGCGTTGCCTTTTCACTTTTGTTAGATCTTGTAAAGGTAATTACAATCTTCTAACATAAAGAATAATAAGAAATAAATAAAATTAAATAAATACATGTGTATAAATAGATAAGTAAATGAATAATCTGTTTTTCTAAAATAAAAATGCTTAATATTTTAAATGAAAAAATGTGTTGCCTCTTATTTTTGTTAAACGCACAAGTGCAATCCTCTACAATAAAAAAAATAAGAAGAAATATTACAATTAAATTACTAAATACATAAAAAGATAAATAAATGAAGTTTTTCTAGAATAAAATGGATTTTTAAATGCGCATTCTTTTGCGAGCATCCGATCTCGGAGGACTTGCTTATCACAATCTTTCTACTCTTTCTTATTAGATATCTTGGCCGACGATTCCAGTTATGTTTCAATTAAAATTAATTTCGCTGCTAATCTTGCTATTTAAATTAGTCAGACATTAAAAGATAACGAAGGGAAAAGCACGCGAATGCCCGTACGCAAATGTTTTCGTGTCCAACTACTTACACACGCGCACGAAATGTCGAAAGAAACGCCCCCGTCGACTGCTAACTACCTAAAATATGGAAATCCGCGATCTGCGGAACACTTTTTGATGACGAGACTCGCGCAATTAAAATTCACGTGTAATCGGTATCGCGCGCGCGTTTTCGCCCCTCCTGCCCTCTCCACGAGCTCTTCCACGGTACGTTGCCCTGTTGACAATATATGTATATCGCGGCGTGCAAGCAATTCGATGCGAACGCTAATGGCTCGTGTCAGCCATTTTTCTTTCCTCTTCCTGATTCGAGTGACCGCAACCGGACGACCGGTTACACGCCGTCGACATCGGCCGGTCCGGGCGAGAGGTGGTGAGTTGGGAAGGGGGGGGGGGATTAATATCGTATTTATTCAAATTGGCCATTAGACCACGCCGGTCGTGTATAGATGCGGGTCGTGTACGCGAGCGCGGCGGAATAAATGGACTCCTCATGTAAATCGAATTTTCTTTTTCGAACGCGTATCAATATTTACGACGTCACGGAATTGCATATCGGTATCATCATATCCGATAAGCGAGAAATGCCCGTATGCCAATCGATATAGGTATTTGCGTATAAATTTGACGGTTACCATATCTACAAGATCCTCAATACTCTAATTCTCGAGGCTAATCAGCGATTCTCGAACTTTAATACCGAGAAAATCTTTCATTTATTTCCCTTATTTTCGCAAACCGGGAGATAAACCGGCTCTTATTTCAGTAAGGATGGAATTCAGGAAAAATATTTTTCCCGTTCCCGAGCAGCAGCCGTCGGTGAAGAGGGCAGGGGAATATGCAAAATATATTATTTGCGCGCAAACAGTATTGCGAAAGGCTCGCTGATTTGAAAAGCGCAAAATACGGTCGAAAATATGTTTATGGGGATTTGCGCTTGAGTTCAAGCAGAGCGTTATCGGACACGAAATTATTTGTGCTATATGATATTTAACGACGCGTATCGCTGCACATATTAAAAACACAGATATCCGATACGGCCCCTTTTTTCATATTCGTTACAAGTCACTCTGTTAAAATGCAATATGTATATGTACATATATATATATATATATATATGTATATGTGTGTATATACATATATATATTTTTTACAAGCTTTGGTGATCGAACGAATAATAATCTGCCGCGATGTATTACACGATGTGATTCGATATCGAAGTACAGTTCGTGCATACGCGCGTATACGTGTACGTACGCACGTACGTGTGCTAAAATCGTCGCGATTGTCATTCGTAATACTCCGCGACATTTTGCGCCAAGCGAAATTTATATCCGTTGACTCGATTGTCGCTATATGCGCACTAATTTCGTCACGTTCAACGAGCAACGTGTTGTTGTAAATAGCGTTTGACACGCGCAAATGCGTGCGACGATTTCTGACGAAACGTTTGGACGTTTGCCAGTCGATTTATGCATCCATGCGGACACGTAGACACGCGCGATACGATCGATCTTTTTTTTTTTTGCAGCTTTTTCACTTTTTGGTTTCACATTTCGTTACTCAAATTGTATCTGACAAGAGCGCGGTCACAACTGTTGTTCGAGTTGAGTTGCAAATAGATCATGTTTTATTTAAAACATATGCATTATTGCTTCACCTAAAAGTCGTATTGTCTGTTTTATTAAACTAGCATTACAGACACGCGCTTCGCATATTTAACATTTTCCATTTTTTACTATAAGGATTGCAAACTCACTTGTAATAATATAATAATGGAAGTTTATTGATAAAAAGAACTTGTTCTTTCATAAGATATTATATCTTAATTTATCGATCATTCTCTTTGCAATGGTCAACCTGTTGATACGTATATTAAAACTGTTATATATATATAACTGTTATATATACATGTGATAAGAAGTGATAGAAGAAAATGACTCAACAATAATAATAATTACCGACGATAAACATAATTACAGCCAACCTGTATAGACTTAATGTCAAAATATTATTTCGAGAATAATTTTATTTTTCTGTATAAAAATTATTTTTAACGGAAAATGATTTTCCAAAATTTTTCCCAAATGTACAATAAACTGTTTTCGTAAGCTTGCAGAGTTACCTACGTTTTTCGTAAATATATAGGTAACGTATTACGTTATTATTATTCTACAAACGGAGAAACATCGGTGGTAATCATATACTTAGTGTCCGAAACAAAGTGTATGAGACGCTTTAAATATCGCTACTGAAGAATCGGCCAGCGTCCAGCGACAATGTTCCGTCGCAAATTATAAATTCGTGAATACGTAACGCAGCAGGGACACGCGGGGGTTCCCTTATGTACATTCATACCGCGGCATACATATTCATGCGGGGTAACGTGATACCTGTGGCGGTTCGCCTCCGCGCGGCGTCCTTTTAATTCCGAAGTTTGTGCACCGGCAAGAGGCTCGGCGCATACCGAGAGAAGGGGAGAAACCGGCCGATTGGCACGTAAATCGGGTATCGCGTGAGTATAATGATAGCGCCGCGGCTCTAACGCTGCGATGACGATAATGACGATGATAATGTCGGCGATGCTGCGCTGCGGCGTTAGCATATCGAATCGTTGCCATATCGATGTCGAAACACGAGACAAGTGCGATATTTCGCATTTACTTACGATAAAGATAATATTTAATTGCGTTAAAAGATGTATATAGTATATGCTATCTGATAATGGACCTTTTACAACTTTATTTACATGGAATAAATAAAGGCTCTGTCTTTTTTTATACAGAAAGCTTAATACAGGAAGGTGATTAATTACTTATTTTGAGACGTTTGTTTAATGCTTTTAATACTCAGAATAAATAAGATATTTAATATTCAGATATATTTAATACTCAGAATAAATTTCCAATTAAATTGGATTTCTGTAAGGAAATTATAAGACACAATATAATGCTATTATATATGCTTAATCACATTATAAGATATGATTTCAGGTTTATCATTCACCTGATGTGATTCTCTCTTTTTTCCTTATATTTAAAAATATTCACTATGTATTCTTTTCTTTTGTAATATATTCGTGCACCACGCGACGCAGCGACGCTGCATACAGCTCGCCGTTGGAAATGCAAGCGGCAGAGGGGAATGGGACTACGTGCGCGCGAGATAACATGCATTTTCTTGTTTAAGGCCTCAAGTATAAACATTACGAGAAAGAATCGCGTCCTTCATATTTTGCATATACTCATATACTCGCCGCGTCTACGCTATTTTTCTCGCATACAACAGCTTACGTTACAGCGATTATATTCTGTAACACGACAAAACGTTCAGTAAAAGTGCCACGTATTTATACTGATGTCGATAATGCGGGTCGATAACGCCTAATAACGATAATGAGCTCGATAATGGTAACGTTAGTCGTTACGCGACCGTCTACACACGCGATCCGAGCCAAAAAATATTCGATTGTATTTCGTTTCTTTATGTCATGATGGGAAGACATTCTAAAATCAGTTTCTCAAGTCGGATTTATTGACTGTTCCTGGAAATTCGAAGATTTTAAACTCAAATTTAAGCGTGAAGAGCATTATACGGTAAGAGATCTTGGTGCCTAATAATATTTTTGCACAAATTTATGTACATTGCAGTTTTCAATTCATGCAAACCGCGCGTGCCGATTATTTTTCGGTCTTGAAATACAGTCAAATTAAAGCTGGAATCATAATATGACGAATAAATTGATACGTAACTTAATAACGATGCTAATGTACGCATCTTACAATTAAACTATTGCAAAAATTTTAAATCCAAAATTCAAATTGTTTCCCCCATTTGCAATGCTGACATCTTTAAGATGATACTAAAGTGACGGGTCGTAGTAAAACTCTGTGGCATCGTTTTACCGATAATTTGTACATGTAATGTGTGTGATATTGATGTAGTAGATGTTTACGTCTGATGTGTGATAATTACTACTATATCAATGTCGCAAACATACAATGATATATTCAAATTAGCTGTTTTTTTTTTTACTATAAAGCACCTAGATTCATCAGTAAAGCACAGTACTGTCCTTTCATGTAATCCTCACCTACTACTTGTCTCATACGTACCAAGTTTAAAACTTTGATATGCAGCACATGCTGCCACGAGTTGACGGCACAAGCCGATAATTTTCTATTTTTTCTCGTTTTTTTTTTTCGTATTGAAATGTAGTAGCCGGGATCCGTTATTGTCAGTACTTTAATTCTGGAAAAGGATTTATAATTCTGTAAAATTAATAAAAAGATGGGAAGACCCAAAAATTATCAGTAAAATAGACTTGTATTCAGCATCGCCTTAATTCTTACACGAATTAGAAATCGATATTCTTAATCTTCTTCTTACTTCGTGACGTTAATTATGCAAAGCGGGTGCGATTAAATCGCACGTCGTCGCAATTTACTCGCAATTGAGTACGAAAATCAAGTGCGACGAGAATCATTTTTAATATCTGGCAACGTCAGCTGCAAGTCCCGCTCTCGAACTTTGGCCCTCCGCTCGAGGTCTCTCTCTCTCTCTCTGTCACCCTTATGCTCGGTGAATTGCAAATTCTCCGCAAAGAGTTTGTTTCCGCGATCTTCTCGCGCTTTTCGTTCTTTTCCTCGGCGATCCCCTAGCAAGTTACAATTGGAGGGGACACACCTTACTTGATATTAAATTCCCGTGACAGACGGCTGCGGGAGTTCGACGTATTCATCCGTTTTGCATAATACGCGGTTCGTGAATTGTGATATGGATGTATTATCATAATGCGAAACGTATCATTCCCATTAAGCCGCAGTCGTTATTACATGCTAATTTTCGTCTATTACGATAAGAACTCCTGCAATGGGAAAAATTTTACGCGGACTTATCTTTCGAAATAAATTACATCGACCCTTTGTAAGACCATAACATAAACGATAAGAACAATTCTATAATCGTGACGTGAAGGGAGCAAAGGGGGTCAAAGGAGGGTGATTTACGGCACAGCCGTAAATACGGCGTGTGTTCTTCGGTTTTTCCAACGAGCGACGACAATTGCCCTCCGGAGAGCACGGAGAGAGAGAGAGCTTCGTAAAACCAGAAGTAAAGAGCCGTGGCTCGAAATGTCACGGGGCTCATTGTTCATGAACGCGCGGCGCGGCCAATGGCCTACGGCGACGTGCCATCGGACCGGAAACGGCGGTCCCGGCCAACTTTAGCCCGCGCCAACTTTTCGGATTAGTTCTGCTCTGCCCAACCGCTATGTTGAAAATTTGCCGGAGATGGCTCTGATGGATTTTAGGTTTCGCATAAATATGGACTATATATACCGTAAAAGTGATACACATTGATACTCGAAAATCCTTTATTCGGAACGGTAATCTCCGTATATAGAGAATACATGTAACAAATGGAAAATAATTATAGAAGCAACAGATAAAGATTTATTTAAATCATTTATTCGATTTCCTTAAATTATTTTGAAAACAGAAATCAAGAAAAGAATTTTTGACGAGATACCATATTAATTTGCAGAATTTTTGTGCAACGGCTCTTATATTAAAATGCAATTAATTAACCACGTTTTGGAGAAAGATTTCCAGTGTTATGGAGTTAAGTGGGATAGAATGCCGAATGCGCGCGCGCGGTCGCGTGTGTAGAAGCACGGGCAATTTACGGGACGTCCATTCTCGGGCCGCGAAATGCAATATGTTTGCAGTCGACGAGAACATAAATTTATGATTTACGGGGACAAAGGCGAACATATACGCGAGCTCGCTGCGCGGGCGTGTTACGGCCCGCGCGAAAATGTACGCGCGAGCGTTCGCGGATTTACGGGGCGACGCACGTTTATGATTCGCGAAACACCTGTTCACGGTCTATAAGGGAAAATGTATTTATAGCTTAGTCGAGCCGTCATAAATCTGCTATGTAAGAGGTTTCGCGCGAAGGGTTGAATTAAGGGAAAGGGTAATCGGATCTATCCCTCCTCCTCTATCGACTTAACTGATTGGGTTACGTTAAATTGGACTGTGTTAGGATTCGAAATGAAGATATAAATTGTTAACAGTACAATAAAATTGCAGTACCAGAAACACATTAATTAAATCATTTATAATCGTTCGAATAAATTAGAGCGCCTCGGATGCGAAGAGAAAAGTACGACAGAAACATTCGATAATAAAATTAAATCGTTCGTTCTTCGATTGCTGACATAATTCTTTAAATTGGCACTCTGAATAATTTAAATAGAATTGAAAGTTAAAAAATGGCGGACACTTGTAATTGCGTGTTTAAGCTTCTCGCTTAAATCTCTAGCCGAGTTACTGCGCGCGTAATATTTTGTTTAACAAGGAGTAATGGGAGAGAAACGCGTGGCAAATAATTATGCGCTAATTTCCGCTCAAATAATGCACTTGCAAAATTTCCCAGATCCCCGAGGCCGCGCGCCGTCCCGCCGTGCCGGGGACCTGTGTTGCACAACTCTGCACGCGCGCGCGTGTTCGCGATGTATTTCGCTACGGTCCATCGGACAAAGTACCCTCGCAGACGTCGCGGCGAGTTTATGATTTAGGGTAGCACGTAGGTTTTACGGGCCGCGAAGAAATATACGTGTTACTTTCTGTGTATGATCCCGCGCGTGCGTGTGTGCTGAGAGACTTACGACATAATGCCAGGCGTGCTCGTACGTGTGACAGATAGAGTGATACCCCTCGATACCGTTTTTATCGCAAATAAACCGCCCGCAACGTCGTGACGCAACGGCGCAACAAATTTTGTATTTGTCTCGCGTTTATGTTTGCAATATAAATAAACTGCGACAGCGGACGGAGGAGGGAGGAGGAGGAGGAGGAGGAGGAGGGAGGAGAAGGAGGAGGAGGAGGAGGAGGAGGAGGAGAAGGGCAGGACGGGGAAGGCACGCGGTACAAAAGCTGCGTATATTTTACTCTCGGCGCGATGGCACAGATTTCACGTTATCTTTCAAAATTGCATTAAATAAAATTTATTGTTTACGACGGTTTGTAAAAATAACTGAATTTATGAAACGGCGGCGTGACATGCCCATTCCCGCGTGAATAATGGAGAACGTGAATTTTTCCACGAGTTCGTTATTCTTTACGCTTTCCCGTTTTACGCTCCTAAGCGAGCGTAATTTGGTTTACACGGTATATAAATTTTGCGTTTATATTCACCGTCGTGCTACACTTGTACACGGAGGACGTAAATTACGATTATATTTACGTGGCAGCCGCGTCCAATCTAAAATTCGAGGACCGTTTCCAACGGTAATCGCACGCAATTGCTCCGGGCAGTTTCAATATTCCGCGGCAATCGCCGTTTCCGGCGCGCCGTTCCGGACTTTCTTTCTTCCTTTTCGTATCCCGCCGCTTTTCGTGCTCGTAAATTACCCTCTCACGTCGGTCTGAGGTCGACTAATCATGTTCGCCGAACAGGGGAGGAGCGTTAGAACGGGGAAGGACTTTCCGCGCGAAAGTCTCGTGCGGAAATTCCGCGAAGGATGTCCGCGTGGCGGAGGGAGTTGCGGCGAGTAAATTCCCTTCACGCCGCAACTTTTTCGCAAATGGGGGCGGCCCCGCTGTTTTGACGTTTATAAATAATTTTCTCCTGGCACGACCACCGTGCTGTGGTGTTTCGCGGCGAACGTGAAAGACGCGAGAGGGCGAGAGGGCGAGAGGGCGAGAGTGGCTCGAGAAGGATAAACGGGGTGAGGGCGAGGGGCTAACCTCGAAAACTTCACCGCGCCCGCGGGATCGGATTTGCGGCTGGAAAAGCGCGCCGAGGTGGCGCGACTCGAGGAACTTTTCTCGGTCGCGCGGTGTGCGCGATCGGGCATGCGGGAGAGTAGTCGTGCAGAGGGGCGGAAAGGGGAGCCCCGAAGGATGGGCGGGACCGTGCAATTTTGTTGTTTCGCGAAGTTACAACGGCGCCCGACGTCGCGTGGCGTTTCTCCGGACGGACTCTCGGTCGAGTGAAATGTAAAATAGAAAATCGCTCATGCGAAAACGATCCCTTCGCCCTCCTCTGCCCTACCTCTTGCCAAGTGTTTGGAGATTCAGACGGGGCGACGCTCACGGAGATATTGCCTTTAGAGATTGTTCCAGACTGTCTCGATATTTTCGTTCCCTTTCTTCGCATTCGTTCAGGAATGCGCGATTAAAAAATTATCCATAAGGTCGAAGAATCTTGCATGTTGGTTCATTCTAGTAACTGAATTGGACTATTTCCCTTCTAAGACAAGATAGAAAAAACTTCCTGGTAGACGAAATTCTTTCATTATTGGTTTAGTAGAATCTATACATTCTGCAATAATATTTTTTAAAATAATGCACCGATACATTTGCAAGATACAAATGCATTTTTTAAAAATGGAGTTATGTATACTCTTTTTTTTAACGTAAATCGATTCTTATTATTTTGGATATAAAAGTATTAGAGTAAAGTAATTAGACGGTCAGTACTTAGCCAGGTTTTCCAACATTCTTGCGATCAGCTTAATAAATTAATTTCCCCATCTTGATAACGATAGACACGCTTAGCTGTTCAATTCCCAAGGGAACATCCGGCTTGTTTGACCAACGCTATATATTCAAATCATCCGATCGATTGCACCGCAAATAGAAACGTTCTGTTCAAGTCAGACAGACACGGTTAGGAAATTCCGTTGACTCTCGGAGAATCGATAAGTCGTAATTCAATTACCAACGTCGTATTGAGGCTATATTTGTAGCGTAATAATGTAATGTGACGCCTGTATACCTCGTTAAATTATCAATTAAACTCGCGAGACGAACTCCGTTAAGTTTACACGAAACAGGAAATGCTCATTTACATCGCACAATTACGGCGATGGTTCTCCCTGCGACGTTGATTTAATCATCTTTTCATCTGCGCGCTATCGTTCCAACAGGAAATACGACCGATACGAGTCAATACAAATCAAGACGTAAAAACCGGTGGTGATTCTGCTCAATAGAGCCAACAATTTCACTTCGCTCGGTTAATATCTATACCAATCGAACCTGATTGGTACATACATGTGTACAGCGATAAATTTAATCTACCGAATTCAATCGTTGCAATCTCGATGTTATCGGAATCCGCCCTCAGATTCGTCATCCCCTTTTCTTTTACTTTCTCTGATTGTACACGAATATATATACACAGTATATTCGTTTGATTTCAAAAGCAAGGAAGCGCGATTAGAATCGCGCGGTCTGGACGTGCCTTTAACGCCTCGCGTTAATGACGTCCAGCTCGCCATCTAATTGCGCACTTCTACGTGTAGAGGGTCGGAAACAACATCGCGCGGCGTCGTAATTAATGACCGGACAGAAACTGGCAGGGGGGAAGGAGCAATCGAAAATCATTTCGCCTCGCAATTACGACGGAAGGATCCGCTATTCCGAACAAAGGCATAAACGAAACCGAGAATTGGGCCTCATCGCCCGGTGCCCAGTAAAATGTTTACGTTCGCCTCTAATTTACGAAAATCGATACCTATGCTTTGCGCAATTGGCCATGTGCAATTTCCGCATGCAACGTTTTCATTGCCGCGGCCGCACGATGAACCGATACTTCTCGGCTTTGGTCTCCTCAATTTAATTAACTCACATGCGGTCCTTTTGATACGAATGCGCGCGTGCGAATTAACTGAAAATCCGTAGATTACCTTTTTATTAAGTCAGTAATGATTTAACGGAATTCCGGAATGTTACCTGTCTCTAGATCAATTATTAATTTTGCGACTTTATTGCGACTTTATTGGCGATTAACTGGCCTGTTTTTCTCTCGTCACTTCAATACAATCCCGGTGTACAATAATTTATAACGTTTGTATTTTTCTAAATGTATTCCATAAATCATTTCGTTTTTATTAATGTTCTCGTGATTTTAAAATTTTAGTTACGTGTCTATGTTACAATGAAATTTATTGATGCGGTTTTTCTTTCTCTTTCAGCATTTATTTCACGTTGTAAAAAAGATATATATAAAAAAAAGCATATAATTCTAATGAATCTGATGATATTACTTTATTTACATAAGAATTTTATATATATATATATATATATAATATTTTATATAAAACATTAATGTATTGTTATTCTCCTTTATAGAAATCATTTTGTTAAGTAATACGTTTTTTTGAATTGTAAAGCGCACATCACAGAAATATGTTGAGGAGTCACGTTTCTGACACGCTTCTGACAAGAAACAAAAGAAAAGAGATCTTTCGCAGTTAGTTTTTTTACTTCTTGATTTTATTTTGCCATTACATTTATATTTGTAATAATTATTTCTGTTCTATAAAAAATATATTGCTTTGTGCGACACACTTCTCATTTCTAACGTTCATTATTTATATTCCGAATGTAAAAGACAAATAGATTAATATTCATTAAAATTTGAGCGAATAATGAAACGAATTTATATGATTTTTATAAATTTATTTGTTAAGAAAAATTATTTTACTTTCTTCACGATAAAATTGATGTAACAGATGCATCAATATTGATGTACGCCGCTAATGATTTAAATAAAGATGCTAATAAGTTATGTAAAAAAATTTTACAAAGATGTTTAATGATGATTTTACAAAGATTGTTTAATAGTTCGGATAAAATGACAAGAAGTAATAACTCTTCTCGAACGCAGCACTTATCGTCGGATTTATTGTCGTATGATGTAGAGAAAAGAGTGATTGTCATTGGCATATTCCGATAGTTGTGTATTGAGGTTAATGTGTAATAGTAAATATAGTAAAAAATAAAAAATGCTAAATAACACGCGCAAAGCACGCGTCTGTAACGCTAGTTGTTATATAAATAGGATAAGTTTTTACTCGCGCCACAATTTTTCTTTAACTTCAAACTGAGTGGAAAAGGGTTAAACATCGCACGTTCAGCTATATAAGATTAATTGCTATTTTCGCACTCTTTTGCCCTCCCTTTTCTGCGCCCGTCTATCAATCTGCTCTTTTCACACATTTCACTTCTGAACTTCCTACCGTTCCCAGAGCGCAATCACCGCGCGTATCCCGCGGGGGAATTCCGGGAAAGACGGCGACGCCGACTGGGGTTAATAGCGATTCCCGGTCGGTCGGTCAGTCACCTTTTTCTCTCACTGCCCCTCTCTTATCGTCCCGCCATTATAATTCGCCGGCTTATAACCTTTCCTGCGAGAGGCCAGACTGACGTTTACGACGGGAGGTGGCCGGCTTTTTCGGACGTCGCCGTCCACGCGGGAGAGAGCGGCGGCGGCGGCGGCGGCGGGCCGCGACGCCGCGAAGAATGAGGAATGAATCTTCGGACGAATGCAAGGGGATCCTTACGAAAGGATTTTAACGGAGAATCCCGTCCGGAGGGGATTTTAACGAGTTCGCGATAACGCTCGTCGACGAGAGAGATTCGGGGTGCCCGTTTCCCCTCTCGATCCCCCCTTGGCCATCTTCCTCTCGCGCGATAAAAAACGTTGCTTCTCTCTCATTCCGACTCCGTGGATTATCCCGCAATTCCATGGAATCCTGTCTTTCTCTCGTATAACCCGCATGATTTTTGCGCATTACATTCGGGATAACGATCAATGAAATCGCTTGACCTGCAGATGCCTGTTGTAATGTCTAAATTTATGTCGAGCTTTTGACAGGTTTTCGGTTTTAATCTTCACCGAGAATGACGATTTCGTTTTATCCTTTGATAAACGGGTCTTTGTGTTGGGTTCGATCAGCCACATAATTAATTATTACGGATATTAATGTGGATCATTTTAAAATAACATATATACCTATTATGAAATTTGATGCCTTAAAAAAATTCTTATATTTGTATAAAACAGTTTATGAAATTCAGTAGAAACTCTTCTAAAAGTCATATACGCAAAATCCAAATGATTATTATCGAAGAAATAGCTCTCCCAATTATTATTTTATTGCGTGACATAGAAAGCACCGTATAAATCTGTAATTATATCGTGCGTGATAAATTTGACGGTCCCTGCTCTAAGCTTTTATTATAGTTGTAGTTTTATTATTGTAGAGTAGTTTTCATTGCCAAAGTTTCATCAACGGAACTCGGCGTGACTCGAGAGACGCTCCGATTTGGAATTGAATTATATTTCGCGAGAAAATCGTTTATATCCATCGAAATCAAGAGAGGGATCCCCATCATCATTCCGCGAGACGATGACGAAAAACGTAAAATTAAAGTGGTATAGGACATTTCCTGGACGGTGTCTTATTCGCGTCTTATCTTTCGCGAATTCGCGACTGAAAGGAAAAACGGTACGGGATAAGTCGACGCGCGGCCTTTATTTCTTCCTTCCCGCGAAGCGGAACGTCTTCTTCCTTCCGTCTTTATGGTGAATAAACGGGTCGTAACTCCAATAGTGTAATGATCGCTCGGGGAAAACGGTTCACCGGGTTGAAAAAGCGAATGAACGAGCAGAAGGCGGAACGGAGGCGAATCGTAGCAAAAGAGAGCAACGAATGAAGTTTTATATGCGTTTCTTGTATCCGCGAGGTCCTATTAATCAGATACAAGATATAAACTGTGTAAAATAAACGGGCGGGATAGATGTTGGAAATATGTTAGACTTCTTCTCGCGCGCCGAGCTGCTTTCGCGAATGAAGAAAGCGAGGTTTGACGTAAATCTTTCCAGCGTTCTTTGTGCTAAATTCGTGAACTTGCCTCGCGATGCTTAAAAAAGTCGAGATTCATTCAATATTGAAGACTGCAAGCCCCAGTTACGAAAACGCGAGGGTAGAAAACGACAGAGAGCGATTATTAAATTATACGGTCGCAAGATAGCCCGTTCTGAGCGAAAATAAAATTTCGAAATAGTATATACATATATACGTATATATATATATATATATATATACTCGTTATACTACAACGTTATACTAATCGCTTTTCCGAATATTAACTCAATGGATTATCGCACTCGGGCTCGTTCGATACCGAGCGGAATAAAGTGAAATCGAAATCTTTTATAGATTCGCGGCGTACTCTCATCAACCGGAACGGACCTACTAAAATTGGACGAGATACCCGGCTTCCAGGCTCGATCATAAATCCGGATATCAGCATAAATTCCTCCCTCCCCCTCCCCCCCCCCGACGTCCAGCCCGACGGTGTATAATCTCGGATAGATAACTCGCTAACGAATCATGCGCCAGAAACTTCCAGTGAATTTCAACGCGTTTTGTTAATACCGTAGAAAAAGCCGCCCCTGTTCAAATATAATCGTTACGTACGATTTTTTTGCGGGAAATGAAAATTCTCTCTCTATCTACCGCTCTAAATTGTTGAATAATTACTAATCATTTTCACTATTTTAAGACGTTAAATATTGTTACCTCTCTTTCTCTTATTTATTTAAGTTATTGTACGTTCTTCTCATATACATTTTTTTTTGCAAGCGCACCGTGCGTCGAACGTAAGCCATACCGCGTTGAATTACAAAACGCGAAGACAAGCGAAGTCGACGATAGCAGATCGATCCCGAATGCGATCAGCGAAGAAGTTTCGACTTTGTGATAGCGGTTGGGACGAGGCGTTCGTTCGGGGCCGGGATTCGAAAATGCGGGGAGAGAACGGAAGTGGGAGTGGGAGGCGCCCTTTTTCCGGAGGGTAACGGCGTGCCGAGTCACAGTTTATTTCAATTATTTAAATCCGCGCCCGCCGGTTCCGCTCTCCTCCCATCCTCCCCTCACCCTCCTACTCCGCTCCTATTCGCGAGATTGGTTTAATTCAGTTCGACGCGCGGTAAGGGAGCGCCACGGAATTCCGTCTACGTGATCAGCCTTCCGCTTCGCCGATCACCCGCACCCATCTCCCCTCCTGCACCAGCCGCGCGCGCGATTTTCCGCAGGATAGTGCGGATGTTCCGTGGATACGATCGACGTACACCAACCATCGAACATTCTCCTCCTCCTCCTCCTCCTCCTCCTCCTGCTTTCGTTCCATTTTCGGCCATCTCGCCCGTTTTCACGACCCTCCAAACGTGGATAACGTTGGCCGTCGTGGGACACCTTCCATCTTCCTTCTCCCTCTACGCGCCGCACCGCCGCTTCCGTGTACTCGCTTTTCCACCCCCCTGCTTCTCACTCATTCTTCGAATTCATGTCCCACTGCACCGCATCCCCTGTCGCCCGTTTTCGCGTGGGGCTTTCCACCGTGCGCCGATGGGGTTTTCCGGGCACGACGTTCACGAATTCGCATGCTCAGCCGCGGCTCACCGCCACAAAATCGAAATTCTTGTCCTTCCGGGCGCAGTCATTGTGTATGTGTGTGTGTGTGTGTGCGCGCGCGTTTGTATGTGAGCGAATGAAAACCCGCGTTTCGGTTGGCGGGAGGCAGGGACGCGGGGCCGCTCATCGAGGTGGATAAGCTTAAACGTCGGCTTTGAATCCGACCGAATCGAACATTATCCGCGAATTCACCGTCGACGACGACGTAAAGGTTTTCTCGATGACCGCGTAATTCCTCAGCAGACGATTCGAGTCACCCTGAAATTAATCTGTATGTCTCGAGTTACAAGGCAATTGAATACCTATTGCTCACTCACGGAGCGATTTCAAAATTTTGTCTAATAATTTACAAAGCCAGTTTATTTGGGATAATGGAGTAATATAAAACCATCGTACGAACCAAAAAATACAGTTAAAAATGATATTTTTTTTCTACGAAAAGGCGTGGTACACGCGAAGGGAACGTTATTGAATATGACAAGCCCGAAAAATGCACAATCGATACGCTAAATAAAAAAGAGAGAGAGAGAGAGAGAGAGAGAGAGAGAGAGAGAGAGAGAGAGAGGAAAAAGAGGTAAAACAAATGGAAAATTCAACCCCCGCGGTCAATCCGATATAACTTGATCCGAGCTGAGTCTAAAGTTACAAGTATCGCTTTCTCTATTTTAATTCTCGGTCGGTGCACGACGGTGTTTGCGTGTTCGTTCGGTGGTTCCGATCAAATATTTGATTGTAAATACGGCAACGTACAATTGGGTGTTGCGTTACGTTACGAAGGGGAATGAGCCCCTCCCCTTCTCTTTACCGCGCGCGATGCCGCACGCGTGTTTAAGATACACGACAACGCCGGACGCTGAGTCTCCGCGGTCGTCGCCACGCTAAAAGGATTTCGCGGAGGTTGTCGCTACCGCTGTCGCGTGATTAAAGGAGAGTACTACGTTCGCACCCTCGGTGAGCGTAATCTCGGATCGATGTTACAACCCGGACGGCTTCGTGTTCGAAGCGGCGTCGATTATTGTGCTCCACCCGCGTAGTCGGTCTCCCCCTCCCCCTCCCCCCCCCCCAGCTCCCCTTTCACCCCGCCCGACCGGTGTTGTGCATTCGGAGCGTACGTGAGCGACATACCTATTACGCTGATCCAAGAAGTCGTCGGGAGTCACGCGATTTACAGCGGGAACAACGTTGAATTAGCCCACGAATATATCGGTAGCATGCCGCTCACGCCGCTTAAGGATCCCCCCGATCGACCGCGCGCGGTTTGTGTTGCGCGGATTTTGGATGAGAAATCCAGCTACACCGGAGCGATATTTTTACTTCTTCTCTTTGTTTCGGAATTTCCTCGAAGAGGCAGAAGAATAAATCGCTAAATTTGAATTTTGTTTTATCGCCGTTGTTATTAATTTTTAAAATTCATTTCAGATATTATTTTGTAAAGGAATTGAATTGGTTTTGACGCGTCCCAATTAAGTTGAAACAAAGTTCTACGCGAAAGAAATAATAAAGAGCACGAAGATATTTGATATTATATCTACGTGCTTTGTATGCATTCTAGGAGGATCCTTGCTGCATAGGTGCAGTGTAAATTTAATTTTTGTACGTGAGAAAATTAAGTTCGTTGCCTCTCTTTTTTGGAGAAAGTGCGACGCAAGGTTAACAAGATGAGGAACACGATACCAACCGCGAGGGGAGATGGGTAGAAGCGGTTAATTTAGCGGCAACTAAGGTTACGCAAGCATGCGGCAAGTGCACGCGCCGCAGCCGCGGGGCTGCCAAGCTGTCGCCGGAACGCGAAAGCGGTGTGTCCGTCGCACACACCCCGATCACGTGTACCACTCTCTCCCGACTCCCAGCCAGCATCTCGACAAGTTCTGAACTCGGCTTAACAGCCGGGAGTTTTATACCCTGAAACGTAAAACGTATTACGCGGGGTGAGGGGGGGGGGGGGGGGTGACTCTCGCGGAGAAGTTCCGTTTGCAGCACAAAGTTCCGCCCTTGTTAGCTTGTTCTCTCCTAAGCCGGAAGTACGTAAGCCTTTTTAATGACGAGGACCCGGGAGGCGAGGATATTCATGCAGGAGACGTGGTGCGTTTTCGCAAGAGGGATCTTCATTATTTCGCGCGGGGCGCGCCGCCGCCCGCCCAGGGCGTGTGGAAATACATCCTACCCTCCTCCTCCCCCCCCCTCCCCGCGAACTTGCGCGGAACTGCGATTACGTTCTCGACGTTTCCCGAAACGTGATCGGCAGCTGGCGAAACTGCGCGCTAGGTGCGCTATTAACGGCGCTACACGACTGTTCCTCTGATTTATCGCCGAACTTTCTTCGACAACAATAGTCGCTCACATGCACACGTGCGCGCCCCGCGATGTATCCAAGAAACTTAAAAGTATCAATCCTCCCGGTCGTTACGATTTTCAGTCCATAACTGTATTCTCTGTTCTCCGCAACCTTTGTTTTTCCTTTTTTTCCCCCCTTCGTACAACTTTATTTCACGTTTCGCCGTAACGATTAAATACGGTATATCGAAATCCTCGCGCGCGCGCGCATTTTCGAACACGATGGAATAAACGTGCCAAATATTCTCCCGTACGAATTGATGCTCACGACAGCGGATCGATAAATAATCAATCGGTGACTATCATGGCCGGGGCGAATCGGCCGAATCGTCGCGTCAAAAACAGCGGGACGACGGCGGGGGATGGCTGGCCCGATGGCGACAGCTGCCAACAACGCGTGCAATTTTACGTATCGCGAGCAGAGCGGTTGACGGGAGCGGCGCGGCGCGGCGCGACGTAATATATATTGCAATGTTTTTCGTCATATAAAAAATACACGGACATTGTCCGGCGCGATGCCGCGGCAATCTGCGAGAGCGTCAAATCCATCATCGGCCGTCCGCTTGGATATTACGCGTGACATACTAACGAATATCAAAGGAGCGATTTCATAGCCCTACGACAAATGTTATCAGACGTGCGTGCGTGACGTTGATTAATGCGTGAGGAGCCCCGCGAGGGAGACCAAAAATTCCGATCTCGTAAACGAATCTTTTTCGAAACGAATACGTCCATTAACAAATAATTTTGTTCAAGCATCATCGAATGCCGTTCTTTCGCTCGAATCCACGAAAAGGAGATACATGTATTCTCGTAATTTCGTAATAACGGTGAAAAATATCGTTCTAGGAGGATCTCGTAAGTTTGAGTCGCGAAAAAGAGAAGACTCATTTTATTTCGATCCAGGTAAGATTCAGAATTAACAAGCTGAAACTCAACCTCTTTTCTTCTTCTTTTCCTGCGCTTTTTAAGCTCGGAAAATGTGCGGGTTCACTAAGTGCCACTGTAAAATTCAAATTCCATGGGCTATTCCCATCCGAGAAGAAAGAGATGACGGGGGAGAGAAGGGAGGGACCAAAATGACGTCGCCTGTATACGTCCGAGTGCAGGAAATCCGCCACTCCGCCGGCCTGATGTTCCCAGGAGCGTGAGTCGATTTCTTCTTCGGGTCTAATTCTCGGTCTACGTTAACGGTTTGCGATCTACTCTTCGTATCGCACAGGCTGACATGCTAGTCCGTTATATGCGTTTTATACGTCTCAATGATAAACATAATCCGATAAGCAGCGTAGATGCGCGAATAGATCTCTGTCCGTTCACAAGCAATAGATTTTTCAACTGTGCTATTTTCTGCTCGCTAATATGTATTTTTTTCCTTGAAGTGTGATGAAGTTTGCAAAAAGCAGATCATGGATTTACTAACGCGTAGAAAATCTCGTTATTTTTATCACTACATTGAACATTTATGCGTTCACATAATTCTTTTATATAATTCTTTTTTCTTGTGTAATATAATTGAAAACAATGAAAAATAATTTTTGTGCAAGTTTTATCTCTCATTATTTTACGTGTTAACGTAATATTATAATATATAGTATTAAATTTTAATTTTGCATTTAGCATTACAATTTGTAAGTTATTTAATTAAGATTTTTACAGCGTTTTTAATTTATAAATTATAAAGCAACATGCTTTTCATTTTTGATTTTATATATTATAGTTACGCTTCTTCCAAATTCCAATTTTACCACAAACTTTCCTTCCCAATTACATTCGATAGTTTTGCACATACATACAAGCTCGTCGTTTTCTCCCGTTTTCCTCGAAACTATTTCAGCGGAGGATGGCTATTTTCCGCCCTATTTCATTCCTCGTTTTCTCCCCTTAGAAACCATTGCAAAGAACGACTGGCCTCAGGCTAAGCGTCATTTTAAAGCGAGTCGGCCAGTTAGCTGGTAAATACGTGAATGCAGTATGAGCTTAGGAATCTCCCGCGTCGTTCATCCTTTATGAAAATGACGGTCATACACGGACATAATGGGATGACCTGCGGAAGTGAAAATATACGTTCTATTGTCGGTACGCTATGTGCGCGGAGTTTTATTGTAAAACTCGATAACAAAGTTTAAGAGAATAGGATTGTTATTGAACAAACTGAGAGAGAGAGAGAGAGAGAGAGAGAGAGAGAGAGAGAGAGAGAGAGAGAGAGAGAGCCACGGGGAAGTTTTATAATAATGATGGAAACGCCATTCTAATTTTCATGGCTGCGAGAGCAAAAGGTAGAAAAAAGTACGTTTGAAAGAAAAAATTTAAGGTAGTCGCATGATAATACGTAATTTTTAGCTCCTCCCTGCCTTTCTTTGCGCGCCCCTATTCCTTCTCTATTAATATCCATGGATATTAATAAAGAACCATAACGCGAAGTCGCTTATTAATTCTTTTAATTTAGAAATTCTTTAATTTAGAAATAAAGTTTCGCAAATATATGTAGATAGATTAAATTGTCTACGAGGATGATAAGTACTCATGTTTGACGACAAATGGCGCTTTGACTAAAAATCTGTCTTACCATCTTTTACTATTCATGTTTCAAGCGACGTCTATCAAAATTTCTGACAGATTCATCGAGTGATTTGTTTTTGACAGTTGTTGAAAGTGGGCAAGTGTATTTTTGCAATAATGGAGAAAGAACAATATCGGTCAGTGATTCGATTCCTTTTTTTGGATGGGAAAACATGTGAGGAAATCAAAGAGAAGTTGAATACGGCTTTATAGGGACCATGCACCTTCGATGACTACCATAATCAAATACTGATTCAATGAATTCAAGCGTGGCCGAACATCCGTCTTTGATGAGGAATGGCCAGGCTGTCTGTTGAGGTGATTACGGAGGATATGGACAAAATCCATGATATCGTGTTAGCAAACTGCCGGGTGAAGATCAGAGAGATTGCTAATATTGTAAACGTTTCAATTAAACGCGTACAAAATATCCTTCACGAAAATTGGGCATGAAAAAGCTATCGGCCAGATGGCTGCCGCATTCGCTGACGATTGATAAAAAATTGCCACAGCAAAACTGGTCCAATTATGCTACGAATTGTTGCCTCACTCACCATATTCTCCAGATTTGGCACCCTGCGATTTCTTTTCGTTTTCAAACATGAAAAAATGGCTTGGCGGAAAGCGGTTTACATAAAATGAGGAGATCATCGCTGAAACAGACCTATTTTGCAAAGTTCGACAAATCCAATTATTTGGATGGCTTAAAAAAATTGGAACATCGCCGGACTAAGTGTATAGAGCTACAAGAGGCTAATTAAAAAAGATATTAAAAATAAAATTAAAAAAATTGCGTTTTCTTTCCTAACACGGGTACTTATCATACTGCCATCGTATGAGAAGCGCAACGGCATCAAAGAATCAGTTGAATATAGTTGAATAATTTGTTATCTTTCACAGC
Organism: Wasmannia auropunctata; assembly: GCF_000956235.1. Lineage (NCBI taxonomy): Eukaryota > Metazoa > Arthropoda > Insecta > Hymenoptera > Formicidae > Wasmannia > Wasmannia auropunctata. Next base: position 221,650 of record NW_012026951.1, read on the forward strand.
ATGTGACTGACAGTAATTATTCTTTACACGAGCGTGTCAAAAATATTTCCTAATAAAGGCAAGACAGTTTTTTCTTCGTCGTGTACACATCGTAATTGCCAGCGACAAAATGAAGTTTTCATAAGTTTATATTTAAAGCGTCGTGAACACGAACAAATGTCTATCAGCTTTCAGGTCACCTCAGATTGACATTTTTCTATGATTTTCAGAAACACTCTTGGATTCCGATAGTTAACGTGATTGACTTTTCGACGTCGCATTTTTCTCAAATCCATTTTTCCTTTATTAATTCAATTCTTTTCGTCACTTTAAACATTCGTGACACGATCACGTACTATAATCTGTAAGAATCAATAGTTATTGTTAAACCAGTACTTTACTCCGTGCTTTATTCCGTCCAGAATAATAAACGAAAAATGTCGTAACAGCTTGGCATTTTCAATGAAGCAAAGATCGTTGCTTATCGTCTATCATTATATTCCTCTTTAAACGTCGGACTCGTAATTAGCTCGTTCTGACATAAAATAGCGCTGTTGACTCTCCGCGCTACCTCCGGGAACAAAAATTAAAAAAAAAATTGGCTCGCTGTAGATAAAATGTCATTTCGAAACTCTTTCTCCTACATCTAAGAAATTCGCTTGAAGCCTTGAAAATTATTTGCATCGGTGACGACTATTTCGAGGGTAGATACAAGAGCACCGAAAGAGAACAAGGAAAAAGGGATTTAACAGGCTGATAAGTAAACGAGGCTCTAGATATCAATTCGTTCGAAGAAAATCGACAATTCTTATTTCGCCTGTCTGAAACGGACGAATATTCCATTGCTTGATCTCACATTGTTTCAACTTAATTATATAAACCGTAAACCGGGTCGTTACGTGAAAAATGCCATTATTCATGAAGCGGAGAAAAAGTGTGATGGATTGCACATGAATTTACATCGGATGAATTCAAATAAATTAATCAATGATAATGATTTCACGAATTAATATTATTCGTCCGTTGGTTACATTCAAAATGTAAGATGTGTACTTTAATTATGTTTGCGTTACTATGTGCTTCTTGTCCGGTACCGCAACATTAATATTTGCAATTACAAAAAAAATTTATACACATGACGTGCAGTCGTTCCCGAGTAAATTATTTCGAAGCATTATCTCAAAAACGGAGTAAAATTATGCACGTAGCCAAGACATGACGATTTAAATGGAAATGCTAATTTCCGTAATTGCAGTTAGAACAGATGCTTTTCTAAGAGTAGGAAGCGTAAAATAGATATACAAGAGGCGTTAAAATAGACTGTAAAATTTACTTATTTGTCCGTTTTAACATTTGTTTCGCAAGTATGTCTTACTAGAATTTTATTGCACAATCTTCGTTTAGTTAGACCGTAAGTGGGAAAATATATAAGATCGCGCGCTCCCACATGGATCATTTCGCGTTTCGAATCTCGTTCTGCGTATACACCATTTTTGATAATCCTATTCAAGTGTGAAAGCTGCAAATTTAGACTGTCAAAACACAGTAAGTCAACTTTTTTTATACTTTATCGATTTATAATTTACGTATTTATTCTTATTAATTATTACTGTCACTTATTTATCGTCGGAATTACTGAAGCTGTAAATATTTTCTGCAGCTTTATTAATTTTTTAAATGACTTATAATTCTTGTTTCTTTCCTCTCCATTTTTTTATATTTTCTATATTTTTATATTTTTTCTTTGAATATTCCATCGTGCTGTTCAATTTCTAATTGTAAGTATTATATTAATTTTTCGCAGACGATATATTATGTACCAATGCTTTTTTCTTTCGTTTTTATAATCGTTTATCACACGATGATTCATCATATCAAACAAATGATCGTAACATTAATTAAGCTCCAAATGTCGAAACTTTCCATTGAGATATTCTCGGTTTGAATAGTAATTTCTCACATCAGTTCGTATGTTCTACCAACGGATCACTCACTATTAACATATATTAAATAATATAAAACATAGAATAATAAGACAGGCAATAAGAGTCTATCACGCAGAACTTGCGTAAAAATTTTTCTTAAAATTATTTGAAATGTAATTATCCATAATAAATATCTTACGTATGTTTCAGCCTTCTTCAGGGTTTTTTCAGCAATGAATGATACATTAATACAATATAAACAATTTATTTCGCTAACAAATGTAGCTATGTTCCTTATTAAGTTCATTCAGATATCATCATTAATACAGATAACGCTTGCTTGCAATCTTGAAATTGGCCGATCTCACACATTGCGTGATAATACTGAACACACTGATGTTTGTTAGCGGAATAAATTATTGGTATTGATATACTAACGAAATAATGTATCATTTATCGCTGAAGAAAGCCTGGGGGAGGCTGAAACATACGGAAAAAATTTATTTATTATGTAACTACATTTTATATACTTTGAAGAAAATTTTTACGAACCAAGTTCTGCGTGATAGAAAAAAATTCTGCTCTTATTGTTTGTCTTATTATTTCTCTTATTATGATTTTAAATTTGAGAGTCAGATATATATTATTTTTGAATATAAAACATATTAAAAAATGTAAATATTTTTTCGATTTTCCTGTGCGAATGTACGTCATTAGAATTAGTAATGTTCTTTATCTAAGAATAAGTGGAGAAGCAATAGATTATCTGTCATCGGTGTCATAATTGCAAAGTTTTACAGATATGCAGATAATAATTGGTAATGGAGACAAAACAATCATTAAATTAAATTAAAACGACGTCAGGAAATATAAAATAGACTATAAAAAATATATATTTCATAAAAATAATGAAATCGTTATATATTTATATAGGATATTTCTCAAGCTGTCCAATATTTTAATTGATTTTTACGATCATTTTATAAAAAAAATTTTTTTATAAGTACATGATTTCAAAAGTCTCATTTTAGAGACTATAAGTCATAAAAAAAATCTATAAAATTATCGTTTCCTTTTCATCGTTTTATCATTGACCAATATAATTTATACTTTGTCGAAATAAGCAATATATAAATATTTAATATCTTAAATATTTTCAGATAATCGTTTATATTCAAGATTTCATTGTGATACACATTTTAATATGGCAGCCTTTAACGACATAAAAATCTTTGATGATACAATGGATGACATGGATATCATCAAAACTATAGTTAGTGCAGAAAGCCCGGAAAGAGCTATTTATATTGCGGACATTGGTAAAGTCATACAAAAGCATCAGGAATGGATCGCCAAGATACCTAGAGTTATCCCGCACTTTGGTATCCAAATACTTTACACTTTTACATTCTCTCGGTAATGCATTTAATTAAGTTTTTACCCTATTAATTTTATTCTCAATTTTAGCAATTAAAGTCAATCCGGATCTAACGGTAATTAAAGTTTTGGCAGCTTTAAATGCCTGTTTCGATTGTGCATCCGCGGTAAATCCTGAAATCCTTCTTTAAATACATATTTAACAAATATTTGAAAAACTAAATAATCGTATATTCCCTTTAATAGCAAGAAATAAAACTAGTAATGCAGCACGGAGTGCAAGGCGACCGAATTATTTTCGCGCATCCGGCCAAATATGCGTCTCACATAGAATACGCTAGAGAAGTGGGCGTTAAACAGATGACGGTCGATGGTGAGAGCGAGCTCTTCAAGATCAAGGATATCTTTCCCGAAGCTCAGTGAGTAAGGTATAATACGTTGATTTTGTACATTTAAAAATCTTTATCGAATGTCTCTGCGCGACATACATCCAGAATCGTCATACGCATACGCTGCGACTCGAAGGACGCGCTGGTACCGTTGGGATTAAAGTTCGGCTCCGAACCGGACGAGGAAACCGTGCGTTTGATACAGCTCACGAAAGACCTCGGTCTAAATTTACACGGCTTCAGCTTCCATGTCGGTAGCCCGTGCGTCGAGCTCGAGGCTTACGCCAGAGGTATCGCATTGTGCAAACAATTAGTTACCGTCTCCAAGGCAATCGGGTGCGACAAGGTGCAGTTGATCGACATCGGCGGTGGATTTCCGGGCATGAGCGGAACGGACGTTGACATGGTAAATAGGACTCCCCGATAACCGTTCATCTTTCATCAGAATGTTAGAATAAATTGTAGGACATGAAATCGTTACTATATAGATAGGTATAAAAAAATTAGACAAAATTGGAGTCCAAATTTCTAATAATAAAAAATCGACTTTAGATTCGCGATATACTTTTGACAATGAGTGAAATTTTGAGACATCTCTTGATATATATGGTAATTTCTCCACACAGTTCGCCAATATTATCAACGAGGCGGTAAAGGATGTTGATCCTAACATAAAAATTATCAGCGAGCCGGGAAGATACTACGTAACTTCTGCCTTCACTTTAGCCTCGTATTTGCATTCCAAGAGAATCGTTCCGAAGAACGGAGAAATAATGAGAATGTACTATATGAATTGCGGAGTATTCCATTCCTTCCTAGAAGACCTGATGGGCCTATGCACTAGGATTCCGGAATTACTTTCTAAGGTAATTATTTTTTTATGTATGTACAAAAGGAATTCTTAATTTAATAAGAAGCAATTATTCACTTTATTATCGCAGCCAACAAGCGAAGAGAAATTCCTTTCAAGTATATGGGGACCGACCGCCGACTCGTACGATATAATTGTCAAAAATGTGATGTTGCCCAAGCTTCATATAGGTGATTGGTTAGTTTGGAAAGATATGGGCGCTTATTCTATAGTCCTATCCTGCCCATTCAACGGATACCCGCTCCCAGTTGTGGTGCCAATCATCAGGAAAAGCCAATGGTTAATGTTGATTTAAAAAAAAAGAGAGATATATAATAATATAATATAACTTTAACAATACTGCTGTTCTTTCATGCGATATCTACTGTTCGTATATAAATTAAATTGTTAATATAATTTTCAGGAAGGATTTTAAAGCTCAAATTGACTCGATGTAAAAACTTGTTTTATTCTCTAAAATCAACGAACTGTATAATTCAACGAGAGTAATTGAGTGAATGAATTCTTAATAAAATTTAAAGCTGTTCCAAAAATGAAGCTAAACGTATTATAGATTTAATCCCATGATCAAACGATTAAGTTATAATCTGCAATGCGTTCCATATGAGCTCATACGTAGAAACGTATCATCGCTAACCAAAGTTTGGAATCAAACAGAATCGAATAAATAGTTATATTAGCTTTTATGTACTTTACCAGGTAGTTTTGAAACAAAATGTTATAATAATGAAATTAAACTTATGTATATGTTAAATTACAAATTTAAATAAATTATATTATCCATTAAAATACTGAATTATATAAAAATTGTATATTAGGTAATTTTTATTTAGAAATAAATTTGAAGTATTTTTTCAGTGGCAAAAAATTTTAAATTATTGAAAAGATTGATCTTTTTGATCATAAATTTGAACGCTTTTAGTACATCGCTAATCAGTAATAAGATCAATTGCCAAACAGAAAAATCGTTTGATTGAAAATTCGTTCCTTTAGTACTATCTTAAATAAAATAAGAAATAATATTTTTCAATAATTTTGCCACAATAATTAGATAATACAATTTGATATCGAATTAAAATTTTTAACAGCTTATTGAAAATATTAAATTTCATTTAGCAAACATAAACAATGGTATGAATAATTAATTTGTTTACAATAATAAATAACTTTAATTATTTAAATTTTTATGTAATTATTTTTTAAACTGTATTTATTTTATTTTAGTTCAATTTAACGCAAGGAAAAAATCCTTCAGCCAGAACATTGGTAATGACTGAATAAAAAATATTTGTTTATTTGCAATCTTGGCAAAACCGAAAAGTATAAAATTTATCGCAATTGATATTATTCTGTTTTATAAATTTTAATACATTTCAGTATATGTTGTAAGTTTTTTATTTTATACCTACATGTAAACTAATTAAAGTAAAACAAAATTTTTATAAAATAGTCATATAAGATAATATCGAATAATTATCTTATACGTCTATTAAAAGATGTTATGTTGAAGATTTCGCTTCTGCTTTGTTATTTTCCAAAATGCAATAAAAGGGGTCAGTCACTTTTTTTTAAATTCCAACAATTAAATGCAATTCAAATTCGAGTAATTAAAGTTTTGGCGGCTTTAAATGCCTGTTTTGATTGCGCGTCAAAGGTAAATATCCGCTCTTTTATCTCATAGAATATCTAAATCTCCGCAGTTTATACAAGGTGTCCCTAAAGCCCTTGACTAAACTTTATCAACGTATTCTACCTAATCTGAATAAAGAGACGAAAAAAATTGAAGATTAAAATATCTTGGGGACACACTGTATAAGCTCCACATAAGCCCTGAGTAAATTTGTCTGTAACTCGCAAGTTAATTAACGATAATGATGTTTCTAATCTACAAGAAATAGTACAATTGATGCAGTACGACGTGCAAGATGAGCAGATCATTTTAGCGCATCGAAATAAATTGCTCATACCAGATACTCTAGAAATAATACGTGTTCAACAGATGACGATAGATAGGGAGCTAGAGTTGACGAAAATTAAGGATTCATTCTCGAAAACTGAGTAAGTGAGACTAATAATAATAAAATAAATTCTATTCGTTTAGATGCTACATATATTATAATCATTTAGTACGGTATAAGATATATTACACATACTGGAGTGAGCCTTTCCTAAGAAAACGTGTGATGGAGGTAGCCGACTGTGCGAGAGTGACAGCTGTGCAGCTTGGGGACGTCGCCTCACTTCAATGATATCATTAAAGTGAGGCAAACATCCCCAAGCTGCATGGCTGTCACTCTCGCACCACTCTTGCGCAGTTCGACGATCCCCACCACCCCAAGGTTCATTCCAGTATGTATATATTTCACTGGGTAGTGCATATATATTATTATACATAATGTGATGTATTATAGTTAATCTTTCTTTTCTATTTCACTTTTTACTGACTTATAATTGATCTACGGTTACACAGGATCGTGATACGCATACGAAGAAGAACTCGCCGTGAATCGTTCGGAACGAAGTTCGGCTGTGAGTCGTGCGAGGAGTCTGTGTATTTTGATACAGCACGCGCGGGACCTCAGCTTAAACTTACACGGCTTCAGCTTTCACGTCGTCCATCCCGTGTTTAGAGAATGGACGCGTATCTCCGAGAAATCGATATGCAAGCGCGGGTTAATTGCAGACGCTAAATCGATCGGATGCAACAACGGAACAATCGATCGACATCGGTGATGAATTCTCGAGCATCTGCGAAGAGCAGCTCGACAAGGTATCTCCCGTTCGTTTAGATAGCACTATCATTCCTGACATTGATACGTATCTCGTAACTTCTTCAGGTAGCCGAGAATCTTGATCCCGGTATAAGGGTCATCAGCGAGCCCGGACGATACCACGTAGGTTCGAATTTCACCTTAGCCTCGTATCTGCATTCCAACTATCTGACATTTCCGACGGCGGCGCGACGAGAAGGACGAGTATTACATGAGTTGCGGCGTATACAATTTATTTCTATACGAATTAATTGCTGGCTCTGCAGGCCAAAATACCGGAATCGGTTTTCGAGATATGTAATACGTAATTCGCTTGAAACTATATACTAAAGCGGTGTTCCTTCTTATTAAATCATACGGGATAATTGTCAATTTTTCATCGCAGCCGACGAGAGACGAAAAATTCTTTTCGAATATATGGGGACCGACTGCCGACTCGTATGATTTAATACTTAAGGACGCTGCCTGAGTTTCATATAGCCGATTGGTTAGTTTGGAAAAATATGGGCGCCTACACGTTAGCTCTTTCCGATACGTTCAATGGATTCCCGATTCCAGCTGTGAGACCATTTATTAGGGAAAGCCAATGGTTAGTGTCTTTATATATACATAAAAAAAATATATGCAATATTTAAAAATAATATCTCCAATAGTTACATAATAATAGATATCTGAAATTAACTTTTTCATAATTTAATAGTATAAATATTGATTTTTGCAGGGAAAATTTTCTGTCACAAATTCATTAAACATAAAGGTGTGTTTTCAAAAGATAAAAATCGACGATATTAAATATTATAGAACTAATGCAATATATCAAGTATTGTCGAAGAATTTCGACATATAATTATATTTTTGATAAATACAATCTGATCATTAGTCTTTAATGTTTTAGATCATTCTGCGAAAAAATTTTATTAGCATTAATGAAGTATTGACAAATATCAATTCTCTTTATTTTATAACAACGTAAACATTTTTGAATAATTCTGAATAAATCTCTTTTAATCGTGTGGACTTTTATAATTAAATTATACATTTGGAAATCGCATGTGTTTCATTATTTTAATACGTGCTTTATTGTTGTATAGCACGTTAACGTAAAATATAAATATTTTTGGCAAGCATATTTTTAAAAATGTTTTTTTAGACACAAAGATTTAAAGGAGATCCTTTGATTGACGTGAAAAAAGACAGGTGAAAAGAAAAAAGGTAGAAAAAAGACTGATAGAGAGAAAAATAGAGAGAAAGAAAAATAGAAATAAAATATATATTGTTCAGAAGGTTCAGACACATTGTTTAGAAAGTTTTTACAAATCTTTTTTTTTTATACAGGCGATATATTATATTAATAATAGTTTTTCGCGCAACGAAAGTTGCAATTCGATTTATTCGCTTTTATTTGAAATGCACGAAATCATCAAGAAAATCACGGACTGTGATATTACAAATATTTATCAGCCATGTTAATTATTAGATATTAAATATTTAATTATTTATTATGATTTTTACAATTTTTTTATGTGTACCATCCCTGTATTTATCCATGATGGCTATAAACGCGCAAAATTATAGCGGTGTAATTGATTAAATGTACATAATACAGTTGCGAAGAAGGGTGATATGTAAGCTTTCGGCGAATGTACACGGATACGCGGGTGCTTTAGAAGCGGCGAGTGACGTGACGTAAATAATCCCGCGATTACGTACACGACTGGGCCACATTACATTATAACTCTGCGGCTAATCTTTATTCCCAACAATAAACCGGCGGCGGGGCGCAGATAAGAACCGCGGCCGGGGCGGGGCTATAAAAAGTACACAGCTTCATCCCGAATTGCGGGAACCCCCTTTAATGAGGCACCGAACAAAACGAGCGGAAGAACAATTCTATATTTCATCGCGGCTGAGGAAACTCAGCCCACGCTCGGCCCATTGACATCGATTCTCGTTCCGCGCTATCTTTCATCTTTATCGCAAATCCTCCGTAACAGCCGCTTAGAGCTGAGTGGCACAAACGACTATCGCGTTTATCATTTGCAGATACCGTGCAACGAGGCGAGTCTGTCCATTAATCTTCCATAAGGCAGACGATTGTGATTTTTGTTAACCTAACGATAATTTTTGTATAAATGTACAGAGATGACATTTTAAGTAATTTCATAGGAATTATTGATTTTTTATTTATGACAAAGCAATGTGGTATCGTATACGCGTTTCTTTTTCCGTTACTGACCGCATCACTGACATCTCGTAGACACTCAGATGGGATCGTTATTGCGCCGCCATCGTCATTGCCTCTGGGAAAACTCGAGATCAGGTGTTTCTTGTAATAATCATCGCCGCTCACGACGTGTCCGAGGCAATCGAGCGCATCGAACGGCAAAATAAGATCGACCTCGTTGTCAGTGGGATGTCGATTTCGCGACGTCCATTTCTCGCCTCTCGTCTCTCAATTCGATCCCTTTTTTTTCCTCCTCTGCCCATTTCCGATGTCTCCCTCCCTCATCCCTGGCGTCCGATGCCGTCGAGAGACTCGGCCGTACCGGGCACTAAGTATGCATAGCCCGGTTTCCGGGTGCCGGGTACGCGTTCGGACTTCACCTCCGACCCCACGGGTCGGCTCGTAACTAGTTGGCACAACGCCATGCATAGAGGCGCGCGCTAATAAGTATACCGGCTTTCGGGGTGGCGCGGGTATCGTTATGTCCGCTAATATTCCAGTGGCTGACAAATGCTCCGATACCCGCCACCGTCAGTATCCGCTCGCACACCTCTCTCGATTCACGGCCCTTTTTTTATATCTACTGGGACGCTCCTTGCTCCGCATCGGGTTAATTCACTTGATAAAAAAACATATAAGTATTTAAAAAATTACTAGATTATACGACACAAATATGTATTTTAGTTAACGATTAAATAAATATTTCATGTTTTCGCCGAAAGATCAACGTGGGATTGAATAAAAACAAAAAACGCGAATGAAGATTTTATCAACACTGACAATTCGAGAATGTTTTCGTGAATAATTTTTTAATATAGAAAAATTTGCAATGTATATAAATATAAATATATTTAATGTCGATTCTCTGTGTCGGGAGTTCTTGCTATATAAATGCCGCAAAAATTGCTTATTGGGTTACACATGGTATAACTTCAGGAGGGAAAATATCGCTCAGCGATGATACGAGAGCGAATATGAAAGATAAGGCTGGATTAAGAGCGACGATCTATTGCGAGTTGAGTTTTCTGGATTAATCCTTTGTATAACTCGTAGATCCAACCGAGTTAACCGCTTGAGCGTTTTCTCTCTCTCTCTCTCTCTCTCTCTCTCTCTGTCTCCCTTTGGCGTGCAGCTTGATTGGCTTCGCCGCAGTTTTCACGGAGAAAATGGCGAATCGGCTGTCAACCCACTGCAAATACACGTGGATTCGCGACGGATTAAGAATTGGGGTCGCAAAGGCCATCGCGATACGACCGATTGTCTTTTTCTTCCCGTCTCTCTCTCTCTCTTTCTCTCTCTCTCGTTTTTTGGTTGAACGTTGTATTTTTGGCGAGAGAACCAATTTCATGCGCGTCACACTGTGAATGACGCTACTTTAATAACTTTGAATTGCGGTCGCGTTGAATCAATAACCAGCCATGCACGGGCACGCTCGGCTGCGAGATCTATGTATCTCACGTTCTGACGTACATATTCCAGAAGGATTAGCAGAAAATGAAGTAATGAATTCATTAAGATGCATTGGCAGCCACAAATGGTTAGATAAGAATTACTCCCTTTTAAGTTAGCGAGAATGAAGCTGAATATGTTATACTTATATCATTAACAAGTATTATATATTTTCTCATTTTAATGACTTAATCATTCTCACATATGGTCTGGATAAAAAGGTAAATAGAAAACATATGATTCAATATACTAAACCAATATGACTCAATCTGACGCAAGATGGATCGATTGCTTGCTTGTTAAGACACATTACGCTATCAGTGTCTGCTTTTATTTAAAAGAGATGTTGCGATTGCTATTTGGGACTCATATTCTTCGTATTATTGTTTTGAAACTGCTATACGTCATAAAATTATTGAAAATTTTGTCAAGACGGCTGCCTTTCATTACCGTTCCATTCTACACAATTATTATTTCCACGTGTCACACGCACCTCGATAAATTATTTATAATTAATTATTAGATATTCTAATGGATATTGCGTGGAAAATGTGCAAAGCACGCGTGACTTTGTGATATTGCGGTGCACGTTGCTTGTGCGTATCACACAGCTTGGCAGATAAAACAATATGTTTGCTATTTATTTGTAATTTCAATTAATGGGTCGAGACCTGCCACATTATTTGGAAGCTTTCGGGTCCTTTGAAGTATTATTACTTCAGTACGTGATATATATCGTTACGTACCGGAACGCGTTGTAACGATCATTTAATTAATTCACGGCGAACACACGCGCGGTTTTGGTTAAAATACAACGTTGCGCACGGCACGTATGCAATTTATGCTTAAAAACATATCGCGGACTTTATGAGTCAACGGGCGCATGCGTCAACATCCTTTGTGAAAATTCAATCAGCTTAATTCCGCTGTGCTTACCGTGAATTAACGTTACATAACACGCGGCTGTATTTTAGAATTGTGAAATGCACTTGCGGCTATTAGCACACGACGATTCGTTAATAAACTCACTTCAGTTCGAATTTCAAATACAAAATTCTCAACGAACAATTTGCTAAAGTAAACCTCGTTGAAATAAACTAGCAATAAGACATTTATAAAAAAAAATCTTAAAGATCGATTATTGAACATTGACATATCTGCGATTAATAAGTCATTATTCGGTAATTTGCAAAAGCGTTGTTCATAATTAAAAATAGTATAATATATATACAATAAATATATTATTAATTATATACAACTGTAAATAACATATTACCTACATATATAACATCGCAAATTGAATCAAAAGAGTCAAATCTAGTATCTTCTTTCCAACGCGCGACGTCGAGGATGATTCTCAGGAGGGTTCGCAGACGGTTGCACACACATTTTTCATCTCGAGATGTTCTGAAAAGGGGTCGATGTTGCGCGTCCGGGTGGATCAAAGAAATCGGCGTACCTAATTGCTATTTACCCCGAGCAATCCCTCTTCCTCCCCCATCACCGCGAGCGAGCCAGTTATACCGTATCATTCTACTACTTTCGGAAACGATATCGCTTCTCCCATTTACCGACGCATTTTCGTCGTAGAAAGAATTCCAGGAGGTCCTCTCTCTCTTTCTCTATCTACCTCTCTCCTTTCGTCTTCTATAAAGAGGGTTGTCGTCCACGGGACGAGCTCGCCCCGGAGACTCGTTACAAGGGGGCCGTGTAACTGCCACCCCCTTGCCTTGGAATTTTCATATCCAAATAGTACTCGACATCGAACGGTTTCAGCCAAATGCACGTGGAGAGGAGGGCGGCCCCACTTGAGCGCGCGCGAGCAAACGTTTGAGAAAAATAAAATAACGTCTCGGAATCGAACGTGTTATTCGCCGCTGGAAGGTAAACGGCCCCCTCGCGCGCACTCCTCGTGAAAATTCTCGCTATTTTTCCAACGTGAATTTGAGCTCCCGCGACGGAGTGGGTTCTTTCTTTTTCTATACTTGCGCCACCGTGTGCCGAAAGAACACATCCTGATGTAAGTAGGATACTTGTATTAGTCGTCTAGGCGGCTTGAATGATGAGATTCCCCTTCCTCTCCCTCACCTTCTCCCGGCATCACACCGGCAATACACTTGGACGTCTAACTGCGAAACAACGAATGCCGCGCGCGAATGAAACTAACAATAAGCGCGAAAGAAATTGGGTCTCTTGTAACGATTCCGTCAAGATTTTACGCAATCCGCTCTTACGTCCTTACTGCCAATTTTCCTTGGACGCGCGATCTGAAATCCTTTTACGCCAAGTATTCTATATATTTGTCCGGAAAATATCGCAGGAGATAGCAGGGAATGCTGTGTACACGAGATACAGCTGGATCGAGAGAGAGAGAGAGAGAGAGAGAGAGAGAGAGAGGATGCGCGGATGCGAAGACTTGGAAGTTTATAACAGCGCGCGGGAGACAAAGCCAGCTGAACTCGATTTTCCGGCTGTCGTTAAACTAACGGGTGTTACCGACTGCAGTTTTCTCTGCTGCTCTCGCCTTTCCTCTACGGGCGCATCCCGGAATGGACGCGAAAATGGAATGTTATCGCGTATAAAAAATTCTAAAAAAAAAAACTCGTTTATCTTTCCGCCTCAACTTGCGCCGCGGATATTCGTGAGGTTCAAAACATCTAAATGGAAATAATGAAGTAATCATATCCGGTCCAAGCAAAATAAAAATCGCAGGGTAATATATCGTGAATTTAATTCACCGGAACCACTTAAAAAAGAAATATCCCTCCCGTCCGGCCATAACACAAAAGTGCATGCTCGAGTGTTTACGATTTGAAAAAAAATGCTCTACTTCTCCGCGCAGCCCCCCCCCCCCATAATGCGAGATTAAATTACTAAGCTCCCCTATAAATCCGTGGAGGAGGTACGATTATTGCTAACGAGGGAGTGCGTTGTCTTTGCGCGTATATATCCTCGCATCCTCACCGTTGCAGGCACGGTCGTTTTGGGATCTCGCAAAAAGCTCGACTCGCGCCCTTTTTCAAGATTAGCGTCCGAGGGTCGAGCGAGGACGACGCGGAATGGGGAAAGAAAAGAAACGGGCGAGGGAAAGGGCGAATGTCGCGAGGTGAAAACGGAAAGGACGACAGGCGGCGAAGACGGTATAGCAGGAAGAGTGAGAGGAAAATGGAGAGAGGGACACGAGTCTTTACGAGGGACGCATAACTCATGCCTCTTATTGAAACTTTCCCCCTCTCTCCTTCATCCTCTCGAGAATGGATTAAGACAGCTTGCACGGAATTTGTCGAAATTTCCGGGACACGTAATTTATTCTCTTGTACCTATTACTGCATCTTTCCATTTCGAATAGATCGATATAGATATTTTGTGGACAACCTCCTCCAGCCAGGAATTATCTTGCATCGCGTGTGCCGATATCTCTTTGACGTGTCTATATCACCGTTGATGTTGCTATTTCACTGGGCAGTGGATAAAATATTAAATTACATACTATTTGTGAAAATATGCTCTTTAATATTTATGAATTTAAACTGAAAAGTATTTGACAGCCAAAAATATCTTGCGTTTTTGTCAATTACTACAATTCATCAAACAGCTAATAATTTATTAACATTAATTTTGAATTAAAGTTTATTTCTCGTAGACTATTATAGGGAATGTTCTAATGACTAACATAGTCACAGTTTTAGACATATCAAGTGTGTAATATAGTTGACAATGTCACAGACATAGCAGGAATGTCTGAATATGTTCATAAGAGAGTGGCGAGACTGCGTTGTTAAACTTCTTAATTATAGATACACAGAAAGAACGATTTTTGCTGAAACATCTAAAATTTAGCTGAATAGATCTGAAAATAATTTTGTTGGACTATCCAAATAACTATGTTGGAAGCTCAAGCATGATGAATATGCTGCAAAAAATTTTAATTTTCTATAGCAACCAGTTTGAGTTTCCAATAATTATTAGAGTTTCCAATAAAAATTCAATAATTATTTGCCTAGTTTAGCAAAATTATTTTCAGATCTGTGTCAAACTATAAATTTTAGATATTCCAGTAAAATCGTTCTCATTGTATAAAAAAAAACCATATGAAAATATGGTTTTTATTACATATAATCCCATCAAAAGTGTGATTAGTAATAAAATACCGCTTATATCACACTTTCAAATCGATCTATCTCCCATCCTTGTTTACGTCTTTCGCCATCGTATGAGACCAGAACGAATAAAAGAAAACGGGTAAGGCATAGAGCTGGAGCGAGGAAAGGATAAAGGATAACGGTGTTCGGGGCGCAGGCACCTCGGCGGGGATACGAAATTGCGTGACGCCGCCGCCGCCACGTGAACGAAATACTCGTTCCCCTTCGCCACGTGACACTCATACCTCGGCTTCGACAGCCTCCAGCCTTCGAAGAACTACGAACGAGTCCTCTGGGGGAGCAACTTTCGGGCTCGCCACCAGCGACGGACAATTTCGCTCGATTACGTCGCCGGCACTCGCGTGTGTACAAACCACAAAAGAGCGCGTTCGTGAGGGACCGTTTGCGCGAAAGTGAGTTTTGTTGTCTCTCTCTCTCTGTCTGTCTCTCTCTGCGGATATATATATTCGTGCGAGCGGACGAAGCTGTAAAGAGAAATTTCGTTAAAGCGAGAACGATGCGGTAGCTCCTTGATATTGAAACAAATGGGATCTCTCTCCTTGTGTCATCTTGCCCGGCTTGCCATTTCGTTTTCTTTTTTTTTTTCTTCTTCGTCGTGACTATCGGTGGTCGCGGTGAAGGAAATGCGTATACCTGTACACAGTATGGTTAGAATACTTCTAAAATAATTTCTAATGTCGAAATACACGATACTTTTCACGTGTTGCGTAATACTCGCGGTTGAGCAACTAGATTAATTGCTTAAGTCCTACTTCTCACGCGCGCGCGCGTTTACCTATATGCAGCTTCGCTTTATCGTCCCGTTCGTTCGCGCGGGACACGTCCGTATAATAATTGGCCTAATCTAATCTGAGTTCCCTTGTACGGCGCAAACAAACTGCAGGAACGCCGCGTCCGGTCATTCGGAAGTATCCCCCCGTCGTAATTGCGGTGGAAGGTGATATTATAGAGTGCCCCGTGGATCGGGGCGATATTTCACGGTGATATTACACGCTGTATCCGCAACAATACCGAAACTTACTATGCGAATACGCGGCGCTGCGCTGGTTCGGTGTCGTTATAAATCGTAGGGAGAGGCGTAGCCGGGCGTTGGAACCGGAGTGCCGGAATTAAATTTCGCACGGGCAACGCGTTTCCGCCGCGAGCACCGGGCACAGAAAGAGAGAAAGAGAAAGGGAAAGAGAGGGAAATAAGCACGCGAACGGAATAAGAAAAATGGCGAAGCGCAGAGACAAGTGGCGGAAAGCGATGGCTCTAACTTCCATGTATAAATATTTCAAGCGCATTGTAAATTAATGCAAGCGCGATTACGCAATATAGCAAGCACGGGATCAAAAAGGGAGAGAAAGAGGGCGGAACAATTCTAAAATAAAATCCGTCTTGCAGTTGCACGGCTTCAAGTGTTGCGTATAAAAATTGAGACGAGAGCGAATATTAACTCGTACAAAATGGAAAAAGCACCGGAATAAATATTCAATAAAGAATGTGAACGCATACCAAGCGGGTACTCCTTTGTGTTGTCCGCGGCTAAAAATAAATCTCTAAATCTCTTCCATTTAATAATAATAATAATAATAATAATATGCCGATTACCGATATTGCAAATTATGAATTATCAATAGTATTAATTTTAATTAAAGAAGGCGACCATAATAAGCATACCAGCAACTGAAACGAATGTTATCGCGCTCATGAATAAACACGAAAAATGACAAGCTGGCGACGCGCGTTTTGTTCATCGCGAGGATTAAAAACATAGGAAAAGCTTTCGTGTAAATATCTTTCTAACGTTTGAATTAAATTTTGCAGAGAGCGGCACGATCCCGCCCGTGGCAAACAATGGATAAGAGGAGGAAAAATGTTACCAGGCGCACGCAAGAAATATAAAGCAATCTTTCCGGCGTGCGTTCGTGTTCCTGCAGGAGCATGCAAAGGTCCGGGACGGAATTGTTGCTCGCCACATTGCCGGATGAACATTGTTACAATACAATGTGCATTGCATAAATAATGCCCTTAATGTAAAATGTGGCGAACAGTAAACGGCGGTATCTTGACTGGACAAATACAATCCGTTGTTATCATTAAATTTTGGAAAGTAAAATTTGCAGATTCACTCTGCGTTTGTCCGATGGAAGCAATTTATTAGAAATTGCATTCTTTGTATTTAATAAGAGAATTAAATATTATTTTATTTTGGGTCTAAATGATACTTGTACTTGTGTCAGCAACTTTTTTCAACGAATAATGATACTCGATGAATTAACGCCTGCAAGTTTCGACTTGCCAGTATCGAAAGTACAATAAATTATTCCTCTTTGTCTTAGAATCCAATCTTAATTAAAAATGAATTGCTTTTTCTTCTTTTGGCGACGCGGCTTTCATTCGAGAGACGTGCCGCATTCTAACATTGGTTGCCGCCGGGGAGAAGCAATAATACCGGAGAATGCAGTGGTTCCCTCGTTTATCACGCGTATAATTGCGCTCACTTTACGCCCGCTATACGAATACCGGAATATACGCGTCGGCTCAATGTCGTTATAAATCGTGCCCGTGCTCGGCGTCGTCGTGGGGGTGGGGGATCGCGCGATGGGTGCCCGGAATTAAATTTCGCAAGGAGCAACGTGTTCCCACTGCGACGGGCTGCAGCGAAGAAGACGAAAACGCTGTCGCGCCCGGGAAGGGAACGGAAAACAACGTTCCTGGCACGCGTAACGGAAACGGTATCCTATAAGATAAATTTTCATGGGCATAGCGGAATAATTGCAGACGCGGGGAAAGAGTGAAGGAAAGAAAGAGAAAGAAAGTGAGACAGTTCGCCAATTTAGAATTGGTCTGAGAGAGTATTGTATAAAGCTAGGCCTCAACCACCTCGACCGTGAGTACCAAAAAAAGTAAGAACTAATGTTTAACGGAACATGTTAATGCATGCTAAAGTAGGGAAAAATAAGAAAGATCAAGTTTCTTACACTTTCTTGCACAAGATAAAAGAATAAATGTTAATTTTTTATACTACATTTTCTATTTACTTTTATATTACATGAAGATATATTTTTTCTTGTAATTATTTGGAAATATATTGGTACGTATATTTTAAAATATATAACTACTTTTATGTTATCGAAATGAAAACACTTTATATTCACTAACATCATTTTGAATTTTCTCTACATGTAAAAAGTAAAAAAAGTTAATATTGTAATTATAATTAACGTAATTATAATACAACGTAATTATAATAAACTATTAATTTTATAAATTGTTTCTCTGAGGGGTTCCGCGACGCATCCCGTATGCACGGTTATAAATCGCGGCAGCATGCAGTAAAGGGAACGGCAATGGAATTAAATTTTGTACACGAGCGCGAAGCGTGCCGTTGCCATTGCGCTCGAATGCAGGCAGCGCGAAGAAAACGACAGGGGTGGGTAGATGGTGGTGGTGATGACGGTGGCGCGCGCGGAGGAGGCGGAAAACAATGTTGCTGCGGCATGTCGGTGTGCAGCAGCAGCAGCAGCGTCTCGCAGACATCTCGTGTGCGAGCCGCCTGTCCCATCAGTTATCGTCAAAACGCCTTGAAAATGCCTCAAGCCTCGCGGGCTGTAATAATTGAAGATACTCGCGCGAGCAGGGGAGTGGGACAAGGGGACGAGGGAGAGAGGGCGGAGAGGGAGTCGGGGCGAAATTGAGGTGAGGTAAATTGAGAGCCGCCCTTGGATTAAGGGATGAGGACGACGACGCTCGGCTGCCACATGCGTCCGCGGCGATGCAGCTATATATGCTCTTGGTAAATTATTGCGAACAGATACTGCATTGCTACTGCCGCCGCTCGGTGCGTCGCTCGACGTTCGAAATTGTATGAAAAATATACAGGATCCGTAGAGTAAAGGTTTTTTTGCCCTAATTATCAGATGCGCTATTCAATTCTCGATCTTTGCGTTGCAGTATCGTGCAGACAGATTACGAAAGATTATAATGATGTATATACAGTACAGAAAGATTATAATAATGTAGACGAGAGTTTTTCGAATCAATCTTAAGAATTATATATAATTATAGCAATTTTAATTTTGAATACATACTTTAATTTATATTTAAAAGTAATATAATTAGAATATTAAATAGTTCAAATTCTTTTTCTAGCGGATTAGCCAATATCAAGTCAGTCGATAAAAGATGGCAGGTAATATGTAATATAATTAAACCAAATCAAATTTCCACATGAATTATCGCGATTAAAGCATACATATTATCGTCAATGCTCAAAATATATCTTCCGACGAAGTCGCTAATGAAACGTAAAGTAAATTAATTAATGAGTTATAACGTCATCATTACGACAGCGACTCTTTCAGATATTAATTACGCAATCTGTTTAGCCGATTATGACAAATGCGATGATGTAACAATCGGATTGAATCGAACGAAATCTATGATAATTATTGTGGCGACGATAATTAGTAGACAATAATAAGATAATAACCGTCACCATGAAATAGTATTGATAGATTCAATTAATACAATACATAGTTTAATCATAATCAGACATATTTAAAAATGGAGGGCCATTACTGGCCCGATATAATACATTACAATTTTGAATTTGATTGTTTCCCACGTAGGCACGATAAGAATCTGTCTACCTCGCACATTTAGACGCACGAAACGCGAAAATAAAGAGTAAGTGTAACTATCGGCGTTTTACTTTAAACTGGTGACAAAACACGTTCTCGGCAAGGGAGACAAATTGAAATGCGCCATATAAGCGCACGATATTCTATTACACTAATAACCATTAGAATTAATTGTCATCATAATCGAACGACGAACGACGGCGGTTACGTAACGGCGCAACTATTATATCGCCAGTCGTTAGTTAGCGGCGCATAGCCGGCCGAAATAACAAATTGTTCGCGATGAAATTTCAGCGTTTCATTATCTTAAGTGCTTCGCGCCGACGACGGATGTATCGAGCCGCCGCGCCGCGTTTCCGGGCATTAACGCCAACTGTAATATTTCGTTGCGTACGTACGTAAGCGACGCGCGTTCAGCCGTAAGTGGCCGTTTCTTCGCTGCGGATAAATCAATTTGAATGGGGAGCCGCTACGTCGAAATGGCAATTACACTTTATTACCGAGCGCGATCGGTACCGTCCGTGCGGCGCGATACCCCGTTCGTGAAATTCGCGCATTAAATTCCGCAGCCTCTGTAAATGACCGGGTATTTTTCGCGCTCGAAATACAATATTCATAACGGTGCGCCCGGCATGTTGCACGTAGAACTGAGGTAACGGCACGATATTAACGATCTTCTTATTTGCACGAGATTTCGGAACCGTTTATTGAAATCACGCATATCGTGTGGGCCGCGAAAGCGTCGAGCAGCTGGTTCCTTTCTGTTTTTCAAATAAAACTTTTGCGGCACAGTGCTGTTATTGTCGCGCGTTGCTTTCGTGACATTATCTTCCTCCCCGCTAAAAGGATTTACCACGCATATATGTATATTTGCGCAATTTTATTAATTTATTATTAAATATCTTTCAGTGATAAAAAGAGTTAAGAATTTCTATCAAAGAAATTTGAGAATAAATAGAAGTATTACGCGTTTTATCTACGCCCTTGCACCTGAGTTCGCCGGGGTTCTTTAACATTTAATACCTGCCCCGTGGTACGGTATCGATGCTACTTCGAACGAACGTCTCTGCTTGGTTGGTTGGAAACCGGTAAGCAGGTTTAGAAATCATTACTAGCTCTCTAAAGAATTCTACGAACGGCAGTTTGTCGAATCGTATGCGTCTCGGGAGAATTGGAATAGTGAGTGTACCCAGCGGGGGTGGTGGGTTTGTCGAGAAAGGAAGAGAAAGAGAGAGAGACAGACAGAGAGAGAAAGAGAGAGAGAGAGAAAGAAAGTGAGTGAAGGAGCCATTTCACAGAATGAAGATGTATGCGAAGAATCAGGAAGTCGCTGCTTGCCTTCCTGCAGTGGAGGAGCTAAAGCACTTTCGTTTCCGTGGCGAGCGACGCGAGGAACATTAGACACCCCCTCTCCCTCCCCCCCGGAGGAGAGCCAAAGCGGCAGCGTCAACGACGACGAAATTGCACGTGAATTTATTTATTTCGTCCGCGTTGTGTTTCCGTTTCCTCCTTCTTTCTTTTCCGGCCGCTCGGCGGGGAATCGCAGGAAAATCGCGCGACGAGGCGGAATGCGTTAAAAGTGGTGAAAAATACACGAACGGCGCTTCGTGCGTATATTTGAGACAGCGTCCATCGAGATTTCGTGGAGATAGCGATCGGAGATGAAAAATGCATCCTTGGAGTATCCGAACGATATTCCACGACTTTCAAATAATTTCAATTATATTAAATAAAAAAGAGGAGAGATTAAAAAAAAATTATTCAGTTAATCGTTATTTAGAGAGATTCACGCGACACAATATATATGTGTATACATATATAAATTCGGTAAATTGTATTTCTCAGTCGTACGTACGTTTTTGAGAAAATTTTGCTTCTTCTCTCTTTCTACCGCAATATTATTTTCTAAACTATTGATAATCGATCATTACATTCTCGTGTCTCGTGAATAAACTTATTGAATATATGAATTTCCGATAATAATAAATTTTTTCGATCGATAAATTTGTATTGAGATCCTTTCGATTACGTCCGAAAGGGTTGAAAGGGATTTATTCGACGTAATGATCGATCTGACGGCATAGTCGATTTCCTCTTTTCGATTCTGACGTGATTATCGCAAAACGTTTACCATGCGGGATTCGCGAGAATCGTTTAGCACCGGCGCGCGCGGCCGGCCGGCGCTTCGGCAAAAAACTGCACTCCGTTGACCCAGATGCGCGTCCGGCGGACAGGGCTTCATTTTAAAGGCCGTAAAAAAAAGCGCCCTTTTTGCGATCCCGGTCGATCCCGCCGTGTCCGCGGCGCGCGGAAAAACGCGCGGTATTGCGCGCGTTCGACTTTGATCGCTTGACACCATCGCCGGGTCGACCCGGACGAGTACATCGGTCGTTCATCATCGGCGAAAGTTTGATAAAACTTCATCGTCGGGGTCGAGCAACTCCGTGAGTCGAGGAGCAGTAATGAAGTGAAGCCGACGAGGTAGATAATGATTAATTTAATTATCTCTCTCTCTCTCTCTCTCTTTCTCTCTCTCTCTATTTGTTTCTTTCTCTTTCTTTTTTTCTTTTCGACACGGATTATGATTCCCCGGCGTCGCAAAAATTCGCCGCCAATCGCCGCCGGTGACTCTTCAGCATTCCCCCCGGATTACTTTTTGCCATTGATATCGAGAGCTATGAGCCGAGAGTTATGTGACGGTAGGATTAAGATCTAATTTGAATAACTGCGCGTCTGGTAACTTTTATGAGAGGCCCGCTATCGGCCCGACAGGAAGCAATTATGTATATTGGAATGGAGCGTGTATTAATTGAAGAAGTTTCACTCCTCAGCACGGACAAATTGGCTAGCAATCTCGCGACGGGGAAAAACGTAAGGCTCACTAAGAATCCCGCGGGAAATTGTCCGCTATAAATTTTCCACTGTTGAACCAACAGATCAATACGTTGGAAAATTAAATGTACTGAAATTAAGAAGATGCAATATTCGCTACATAATTTAGAAAACATTCGCGGCAAAAGGGAAAAATGTAACATTGTAAACATCTTCCTACATAACTTCAACAAGTCTCATTACTCTTCATATAGTTAAAGAAGTTCATTTAAGATGCAATTTTATTTCAATAAAGAATTTTTATGCAACCGGATATATTAAAATGAATTTTAACGGTTTGGCAAGGAGTATAAAGGATGTCTCGAGTATGTCGAGTAAACCCTTTAGTATCTTCTCAAGTAAGCCTCGGAAGGACAAGAACCGGGTGCGATGGAGATGTGTCTTCGGCGTGACATGAATTGGAAGAGTAGGGATTAGAGGGTGGGATTTTCGGGTAGGAAAAGACCTAAGCCAGTGAAATTAATTTAATTCCTCGTCATTTTCATTTCACTCTCTGCGTTGTTAAAAAAAAAGAAAGGAGAGGTATGAATTCAACGATAATTGAGGAAGATAGTACCGCGGAGAAACGAGTTTTTATTGTTTTTCACACTCTCTCTTTTAATGTAACCTTAATTTTATCATCACTGTCAAGAGAACGTGACGCGCGCTCCGCGTTTTATGTCCCGCGAGACTAAAGAGCACAATTGTAGTGAAATATTAAATTGTGATAAAATTGTAGTAAAGTCAAAATATGAGTTTATTTTTTTTTTAGCGTTGTTGTTAACGTTCGGCAGAAGAATAAAAAGTTCATCACGAACGCACACATGCGTTTAAAATATTAAATTTTAGAAAATATTATAAAAAAATACCACGTCTTTATTCATTTATTTTAATTCTACGTCCTTTAATTTATTACATTTTCATTTTTGTTTGGACGTTTGTCCGTATTGTAAAACAGCATACTCTTTTTATGATTGAATGCACTGTGTGATGCAGTAAATTCGTTTTGCTGACGAAACTTTTTTGAAAAAATCTGCTGAATTTATGGACGCGATTATGGACGAGGGGAAGTTAATTTAAGATGCAATTTTATTCAAGCGAATGTAGCATATTTTGCGAATTTAAATGTTGGGTGTTTGCGGGTCTGAAAGAAAGCAAATGATGAATTGCCCTGGAATTGTTTTATGAGGTATTTCTGCGCGACTAACACCTTTGGCTCTCCCCGGACAACTCTTTTTCTTTCCCGGTCACGGACTGTTTCTTTCACTATAATATTTCTTTTACCTATGAATAAAGAACAACTTCATAGCAGGAGATAAATTCTCCAAACATGTATATTGTATAATATAGACTTGTATAAGACAGATGCAGATTAAGCGAATTTTTCTCATTTGCAACAGAACGAGGAATTTTTGCATGTTGCTTTCAAAAGCACAAAGATGCCTTTATAGTTATAATTTTCAGTTATAATTTATTATGTTAGATTTGTGAATAACATTTCTCTAAAGTTTTTTACTAATACAAGGCTAATAATATTCAAACCGTGAATGATATAAGTGACGCAACGTGCAACAATACATTTATGACACCTAATTTTAAAGTATAAAAATCAAAGACAATTAAAAAAATAGAAATTTTGAAGTTTTACTTGAGAAAATCTCTTTAATCTCGGTAAAATGCGCTTGTCATTTTGTATATTAAAATAAAATGTTGGTTTATAATTAATTTAAGATCAAGATATCTCTCTTTTTCTTTTTATCATCCTTCTAAAATTAACGACGCGATCTTATTTCTCGACGGCTTTCATATTAAACAAAGAATGGAACAAAGGATCGATAACTATCTCAGAATCTAAGAATTGGTGCAAAATGTGAGTCGATCATTACGTAAATTATGCTTTTCTTTGACATACTTCTTCCTATCCCTGAGTCTTGCAAAACTGCAGCAAAGATAATTTAGTCCTTCGTAGACAGTTTTAGAAAATACACATACTGTATACATATGTTCCGTGTTACCGTAAAATCTTATTCTCAGGATAAGACAAAAAATTCATATCGCTCTAGAGAGAAATAACAGATATATGTCAGGAGTCGAGAATAGCATAGGTAGCTGGTTATTTTACAATGCCCTACAATCATCCTCTTTCTCCAATTTATTGTTCTTTTTCAACTAAATTTTAAACATAACGAGAGTGTGTTAAAAATTTATGTTTAAAACTTTCTTAAATTAAAGCTACAAATGAATTTTATATATTTTGACTTTTGACATTTGATTCGCAAATAGTTTTACGTTTCATATTTTTCACCACCAAATATGACTAAAAAATGTTAATATTTTTAGTAAAGAAAAATCGGTTTTCAATTTGTCTAGAATTTCTTAGTTAAAGAAAAGATTTCAGAACAAACTGTAAATCAAATTAGATCTTTTTCTGCGGCAGCAAAAGCTCTAGCACTATCATTCGCGAATCGCGAAAAACACGTGACTGATTTTATTTTATTTTTTTCTTGAAGACCCCCTTCTTAAAGCTACAATTTTATAAAAATTCCTTTCGCAATTTCTTATCGCTAATGCTAAACGAGTATCAAGACTGGAAGCTTTACAATTCGCTCTCTACTGGCGTTCGATTCCAAAACGTCGCATATCTCAGCGTTTGATTGAAATACGATGGACAGCTTTCCGATCTCTTTGTTTCCTTCTAGTCTGCTAGAAGTGAGTTTCACGATGACTGAATTACAGCCAGCTGTCTTCTGCATCGACTGGATGAAACATTGAACTTCGCAAATGGCGACGACTTTTATGCCCTAACGTGAAAAATAGTATTAAAATTTTTTTTTACGGATCTTTTGTGCGGCTATAGAGTTTTACGACGAGAAAATTTCGCAGCAGTGTAATAACGGAGGTATATAAAAGAACGCGTATTAAACTGCGACACTCGTCATCCGATTGGCATTCTATCGAGAATGCACAATTTATTTGCAGATTTTACTGCGGCGAGGTGGCAGTATAGTCTTTACTTCCGTGTGGATTGAATTGCGTAGGAGCGTCGCTCTGATCTCTTTGGAGATCCGATCCTTCACCAGCTAAATTATATATCTGCCATCGTGAATATAGACTAAGCAACGAGGTACCATCGCGCGGCGTCTGAGGTAAGCAGATAAAGCTCTACAAGCGAAAGATAGGGAGAGGGAGAGACAGAAAGGTGGAGCTTCCTGTAGTCGGCAAAAGTACGGAGGGATCGGAAGCTCGCTTAAGACCGGCGCTTATCATTCATTCTGCCTCCGCGCTCCTTCATCTATACGGCTCACTCGCCTTTGTCAGCCGCCTCCTCGAAGTGTCTATGATCGGATGAGCTGATTAATGGCGGGTACACAGGATTTTTACCGTTTCGGAGCAGCGATGGAGAAATATCGCGAGAATACAAATGAAGTGTAAGCGAAGAAGCCTTATCTACAATTCTGAAATCACGGGGGTGACACTCATCTCTTTCACGATAATGCGGTGTCTATAAATTTTGATACGTAAAGATATTAATATTATATAATAAATTAATATACTGATAGATTTTTAGAGAGAGAGAGATTAATTTTATGAATAAAATAGATTTAATTTTTAGTTTTTTGACTGATTTTATAAGCAAGTTAAGTTGCCGACTGATTCAAATTTTCAAATTAAAATTTCAAGATTTTAAATTTCAAAATTTTATTTGTATATTATTCGTAATTATTTTATTTCGTAATTAGCACGAATTTTTACAAATTTAAACGAGTGTGATCGCAAATCTAAAAATTCTATTTAGAGCGAAATGAATATCTCACGATACATGGAATGATTAAAAGATGGGACCTGGATTGCCGTAAAATTGTATAATCTTACTCGAGGAATTTGCGGATATGATCTTGCTACGGCAGATTCTAAACGGGGGTGGAAGAAGAAAGGATGGCGGAGAGGCGGGGGTGGGGAGGTCATTCGCAAGACCGAGGCCGAGTCGCGGCGCGCACGAAAATCGCTTGGGATTCGCGCTGTTTTATGGGACGTTGGAACGCTCGTTTCGCATTGTTTGTTCGCATAATAATTTACGTGCCGGGTTGCTTGTAGGATGACTGCCGGCGCGCGAGGGCTGGCTGGCTGGCTGGCTGGCTGGTTGGCTGGCTGGCTGGCGGCACGAATAAGAAATGCTCTATATATGTCGCGTCGTGTGAAATAGGAGCAGAGGAGATCAGAGATGGAGGAAGGGTGGGCAAACACTGTGTGGAGTGGAATGACGCGACAAGAGCGGGAAGGGGAGGGGGAGGAGGATGAAGAGGAGAGCGTACATGAAGAATATACGTGCGTTAGCGCGGATCCGGGAGAGACGAAGCTACCGTGCGATTTTATTTTTGTCACATTTCTGAGACGAAATCTCTGTCCTTGGCGCGTGCGGTTGTTTCCATTGTCATTACGTACGCTCCTTTCCCTCCTCATCTGCTCCTGGCTTTGCGGATTGTCTGCTGTATCGCGCACGCGGCGTATGATCGTGAGTGTATCCATCCGACAAAATGACGTTGGCTGCGATGCGGGTCGCTCACATGCGAAAGCAAAAATGCGCCCTCATGTCTCACATTTGATGCAAGCATCGTTTTATATCGTATTAATGTCATATTGATGAAGATTGGAATATCGTTGCGAAGACTCAAAGATCCCGATTTAAAATATCGTACAACATTAGATATTAAAGGGACACGATGTAAGATGAATATGAGAATTTTATAAGGCTTAATTTAGACGTTCCGATGATTCTTAAATTTCATCAATAAGTTTCTAGCTTCTTTTTAGATTCCTTTATATCCCGAGCTTTTACATGACAGAAATGTCTTAAAACGTGCAAGTTACTAAAGATCGAAAGAGATAAAGAAATAAATCTAATTCTAGATTGAATTTTAAATTTAAAAGAAATGTCAATCATTGTGCCTCGAACTTAGCGATTCGACTCCATGGTGTGTACACGTCTGCGCATTTCAGAGGAACTTCGAAGTAACGAAGTGGAATCTTGAGACGCTGAACGTAGCTAGGGGTGCCCTCGCATTGTGCGCCAGTCGGACGGAAGGAAGGTTTCACGACCTTGCAGCTTCGCGCGTCCTTTTAACGCCGGATGGGCACTTGAGCTTTCATGACCTTGCGCGCGTCCGCATTGTCCGGCCTTTCAGAGACGCGGCGGCGTCTTTCGCGCGATTAATTGGAGCGGTCCGTGTAAGGGTGTGTGCCGGGACGTTAAGTAGAACTCACGAAACGGCTGAATCACCTCCTGCGAGAAACTCGACGGCGCGGCGGCGGCGCCCAGGACGAAGACAATGACGCGGAAAATGGGGGTCTTTGTATGACGCTCTCAAAGGGGATTCACGCTCGTTGTGTCGGAGTGACGCGGGACATTAATCAAGATCATAAAGTTTGAGAAATTGTGATTCTCTTTCTCGAAAAAAAAAATTATCGGACATCCGTTTTCCCAGGCCGTTCGCCCCTTGCCGTTACGCTGAATCGAACGTTCGGTTCGATATCGATCGATATGGTAATCGAGGGTTAACGCTTATCGCACGGTGCAGCGCATGATGGCCGGGGCTCTCTCCGACGAATTCGGGAGATCAAAGCGATACTCGCGCCCGCGTGCGTATCCCGCGGGATCGTATTACGCGTCTGATCGTATTCGCTCTCGTGCTGCTCGAAATCGTGCATGCTCGCACGCGAATCCGCGCATTTGCGCCGGAAGAATTTGCATCGGCGCAGGGACGGCCTTGCTGACGGTGTTATCGCTGTAATTTCCATGGCACATGCTTTCTGGGATATATACATATCACCTCTCCCTCTGTGGGGCGGTAACGCATTCCATTTGCGTATCACTACCGTGCGGTTCGCTCAAGTGTTTCGCTCGCCCGTTGATGCTCGGAAAGGAGCACACCGCGATATACACAGCGGGGCGGGAGAGACGTAGGTACCTACAACGTACGAGCGCGCGCGTTCTGCAAGCTCCGTCCTGAATAAAAGATCATTTCGAGAATCAGCGCGTAGAGTCGCGCGGAGCCGCGCGGAGCCCGCGCCGCGCAGGATCGGGGCGAGACTGGTAGCAAAAATCGCGTATCGGATGCTGGTTAATTCATGGCAGCCCGGGGATCCCGCGGGATGGACGGGCAAAAAGAGAGCGGAGAGTGATAAAATACGTTTCGAGGTATACGGACTCCTGTCTCCCTGCGGCTTTCGCGTACGTGTATGTTGCATGCGCGTGTGCGCGCGTCTCTTTCTCTCGCTCTCTTTCCCCAACCGATTTTTTTGTCGACTACTTCGCGTTTAGTTCTGAGATATTTTGTCGGATACCGGAGAAAGATCTCGAGGATCGGGAAGCACTTGGGCGAGCATGTTGGACGAATTAAAGTTTAAAAGGCCGCCAGCGCCGCGACCTATGGATCCGACGGAAGTCGGGCTTGAAAGTTTTAGCTTGGCTTTGTCACCGCTTAACCCTGGATGAGTAATGCGACGGCATAATGGTGCTCGCGATAAGCAACTCATTTTAGAGCCTTCCGTGACGCTAAATCGACAACATTAATCTGAACCATTACTGTTCCTTCACTTCAGCAAGAAGCACTCATTGCGCGGTGTGAAAGAAACAGTTCTCCGATAATATTTAATATTTCTTTTTATCGGATTTTTACCGGATATTGATAAATTTGTTAGCGCTGTCAGTCACTGATTGTGAGAAATAATTGTTTTACTTACGGTGAAATCTGAATGACTTCCGTAAAAATGAGAATAACCAATCGATAAAATTGAATTTTTACGAAGACATGTGTCAAATTTGAAATGACTTCGTTTATATCTTTGAGAATCCTTTTCGATTGTCATGCATATCGAACGTCACGCTTCAAGAGCTGCTTTCATTCTTATGGCAAGCAATATCGCGAGTGAAGTAGTAATAACGCCAAGAAAAAAAATCGAGAAAAATACTGTCGTCACAGTTAGGTAGAATATCATAAACAAATTTACATTCTATATTTTTGCTGCAAATAATATCATTGATAAACTAATAAAACGTATAAAGTATAAACGTCAAATAAAAATTAATCTCAGCTTTAACAACACACGTAAAAAAGAAATAGGATTTCTCGATCGATGAAAGGAATGTATAACTACCGAATTAAATTTTTTTTCTTTAAAAATTTTAGAAGAATGTATTATCTATTTTTTAATTTTTGGCTTATATATAATATTCTCGTCAAGTAAAAATTGACGTAGCGTTGAAAAAGAATCTATAACTGGAAAGATTACGTAGGTGATGTCTGTATTTGATTAGCCTTATCATATCTTTTAATCATACTATTTTTCGAGACGAACGCGCGTTGATGAATAGCTATAATGATAGAACACTTACCGCATGCGCCCTTGTGCTTCAACCTAACGTTCTTCCTGTTCTCGCAGCCGGCCTGCTGCATCTGACAATGGTTCGTGTAGGTCACGTCGTCGGTGCCGCAGACAAGATTAGAAGTCAGGGGACAATCCGCAGGACACTGACACAAACCCTTGCCGTTTTCGGACACGACGCACGTCGCGCCGTAGGCGCAATAGGTCTCCTCGCAGGGTTCTGAAATGAGGGAGAAAGCACGTTCTTTTAATTTCCAACTCGCCAGACACGTACAGTATGGTCTCAAAGCGTTTTCAAAGCCAGCTCGACGACCAATCGTTCTCGAACTCTGTATTACGCTAATAATTTATTTAATTATTATTCCATTACCATCGGCGAATACTAGCTACCCTTTATCGCCCTGGTAATACATGTTTGAGAACAATTGTTTTAGATTAATTTTCAGACAAGATAGTTTCATAGAGAGTTACTCCGGTTAAAGTGAAGTGTGCTAGAGTTAAGCGGAAATTTAGTTCAGAGCTTAATTGTCAAGGTATTTAGGTTGAAAATTAATAAGTGATAGCGGATGATAACCGCGCCAGACATTTTGTTAAGCAAAATATCCTATATTATATTTTCTACAGTATATTCCCTACCGAGAATTTTGCTCATATCAGTATGTTGATAAAAATTATTTTTAAGATACAAGTAGAAATTATTTTTAAAATGTTTAATAATAATTTTGAAGTGACCTCTTTGTTACAAATTACGATGCTCCTATCTGGTGCCAAAAAGCCAGTCTTCCTTCGAGATCGTCTCTTCCTCCGCACGAAACTTCCGGTGAAGATGTGAAAATGATATTATTATGATAATCAGTCTACTTTTCATTCCCGATTAAAAATAATTCGCGTCCTTAATCCCTCGGAGTTCCGCCATTTAATCGACTTCGCGAAGCGTATCTCTCGCGGCTGAAAGTTAACAATAGACAACAACCTCTCGTACAATGGCGGCCTTTGAATAAATTGCAAGTCTGATACTGTCATTTCGTATTACCCTCCGCGTCGTTAATTATTAATTCCGGTTAAGTACCGACCTCTTTCTGTACACCGAACGTCGCGAAGAAAGCGGAAAACCGCAGCACTAAAATCATTAAGTCAGCCTGCAAGAAACGATTGCGAGCGAGAGGGATAAAATCCCAGCCGATGGAAAGTTTTACGATTTCTGTTTATCGCGGAGTAGCTACGGGCACGTATAGAGCCGCGTGTCTGTTACGCGAACGAGTTCCGAGCGCAGCGCGGGTCGGTTTTGCCCTAACACGCAACAAAAGTTCGCATTTTGTCTCCCAGCAGAGCCGTCACGAACCGACCGACCGTCCGATGGGAAAACGCCAATTACGGTGGAATTACTCGGCAAAAATAATTAGCAACCGCAGGTCTCCCGCGGGAATGAATAAATTCCTCTGCTCTTCCTCGCTTCCTCTTTTTATCCGAATCTTGAAGGGAACTCTCGCTCTCTCTCTCCACAATTTTTTGTCCCTCGTCTTTCATCGGCCAAATGTGACGCATTAATATATAAAACGACGTTCGGTCGTTTCCTTTCAGGAGAGAAAAGATGCCACCGACGAAAAAAAGCACGTTGTATAATTAAATTCGGTTTAGTTCATCATTCAGCTCGTTTGGAGCTCTTATCTTTCTTTCTCAGCCGCGTTCTCCTTCTTCAGCGTGTCTCTTCGACTTGTGTAAGCGCAATCAATTTTACGAAGAGAAGTTCGCTCGGGTAAGACGGACCCGCACGGGGGAGAAATCCCGCCGGATAATCCGTGCAGCGCGGTCATTAATATAGAGGACGAGTTGATCCCCGGCGAAAAAATCGCCAAGCGCGCCAGCCCACCCCCGAGGTTCGATAGCTTCCTTGCACGATGGCCGCCCCGGCACGGGCAGGAAGACGGCTTTCTTTCGCGCGCGTCCTTCCTCGCCACCGTACTTCTCCATTTTTCCGCCGTCCCACGTGAAACGGGATGCCGAACGACGTCGTCCGTGTGCCACGACCGAAAGAAAGCGATAAAGAGCCGTTTTTCGCAGCTCGATCCTCTTTCTTGCCACCGTTTCAGAATGGACGCGGCTGCGAGAACCCGTTCCCGCTTCCCCGCGCGCGAACCGCCGACGACCCGCGAATTTCCTTCGCTGGGAATCGCCTCTCATTAGGATTCCTTTTTCTATTTGCACGTTCCGCCCGAGAGAGAACGTCCTTCGAGACGTTCGTCGGAAAAGCATTTTAACGTTCGAACTGTAATGTATCCTCGTTTCCTTTTCGACTGAAGCAGATCTTCGAATTCCTTCGAGTGTTCCACCGGTCTTAATAAGAATCCCATGCAGAATTGAAATCCGTATTATACAAACTGTGACAATTAATCCTTTATAGTTTAGTAAAAAGATTTAATTTAAAAAAGATTTAAATATTTAAAAGTAAACAAAATCGTATAGTTAACTGTAACAAAGTTCCAATCCCACTTTGTGAGTTAAGATGGAACATGGGAGATATACGTTAGAAACTACATGTAATTGTGGCTGATATAAATAGGGTACAGCGGGGTAATTTGAATAGTGGGGTAATTTGGATGAACAGTAAGCATTTGCAAGAATTTTGGAAAAATAAAAGATTTTAAGATACATTTTATTAGATCATTGTTCTAATGTATCTTAAAATCTCTTATTTTTCTGAAATTCTTGCAAATACTTACTGTTATCCAAATTACCCCACTATTCAAATTACCCCGCTGTATCTTACATTGTAATATGACACTATAATATTACTATAATATTCATTACAAACGCTATATTCTCAATTCACTTTTATTAGCAAAACAACTATTTCGAGACAAACACGGGTTTAATTATATTCTTCATCAAATAATGCCGTCTCGAGAATGTAAATATAGTGAAATTAAATATGCAATATTACACAAAAACTTGAACGGAGCGTCTAAGAAGAATCGTAAAAGTTTAATTAGTTTTGTGCGAATATTTGATTTTAAATTCGACAAAGAATTTTATACTAGGAAAATATATACATATATGCTCTTTTTTCTCTACTTATTAAATATATTTTATTTGTCAAATGAATCGATAACGTTACGTTATCTTAGAAAAATAGCGAATTCTTGCTTTCTCTTTCATGGAGAAAGAATCCACGGGGTCGTTTTTAATGAATACATCATAGAACGGAATTTTCAGCTTTACTGACTTTGCAATTTTACAACTGCTTGTTGCGAGCGCGGATTGATGCGCGCTTCGCAGTTCGCGCCGTGTAACGCGACTGACTCTTGATGCGTTTCGAACGAAATTATATCCGGCCCGATGGCGCCGCCGCTTCCGTCGACTATTGTTTACAGCGAGAGCCATCCCGTTCATTCGCGGAGCGTCGACGTGATTTTTGGCGGTCGGCGACAACAGCCATTTATACGATCTTTGTGAGGGTTGGCGTGCTATAAACAAAACCAAAAAGGGCGCGGGCCCGGATATGACACAGGACACGGTTATTTTCCCGCAATGTGGAAAATGTGACGGGTCCGCTATCCGTGACTTGGACGGGTTTAGCTCTCTCGCGCGAATTTTCAATAAAAATATCTTCCGGTCCGTTTGCATCGCGAGTACCGAATTTTGTAAATTTCCGGCGTGGAATGGCGCGAATTGAATTTTCGCATGTATCACGAAAATTTTAAAGCTACATTTAAGAAAAGGGATTTGTTTCAATCTAAACATAACATAAATGTGACAATAAATAGTTCTAATTAGTATTAATGATTATTTCAGTATGCCAGGTGTATAACAGATTGATCCGTTTCTTGATTCACTATATTTTATCTAAAAAGATATATGAATAAATCAAATATTAGATAAAGATTTAAGCATATTGTAGACGCTTGGCTATGATATTTCTTTTAGAAAAATATTATTATGCTCGAAAGCTTGAATATTGGTGAGCAACTAAACATTTTACAAATCGATTTCATCTACATAAAAACGTCGCGGACGGATCTCTATTTTTTTCCTTCTCTACACGATGTATGTCAATAAAGTTTATTGTGCCCGACTGTTAGGTCGGCATGTTTATCCGTGTTCGACAAACGGCTTGCGTTGAGGCAGAATTTTCCAACAAATTTATCCACAACGAGAAACGATCAGCAATCAATGTTTGCTTTACTGCGGTACGGCTAATTACGGTTTTCAGAGAAAGCCGTTTGCGGCAATAGAGAAAATTTAAACCCAAAATAAATAAATATAAATAAACCGTAAAAGTTTAAAGTCAATCTTTGTTGTATTTTAAAACAATTATTTAATTTAATGTTTAATATGAAATGTTAAATAATCATCAAACACATCACTACTTTTCTCTCTCTCTCTCTCTCTCTTCGTTTTTTTTCTCGAGATATATTTTTCTAATAAAATAAGATATGAATGAGTATATACGTATCTCACTAAAAAAAAGAAAGTAAGATATCAAAAATTTAAATTCAGATTCGTTTTGCAAGTAAACCAATTTCGCCAGAAATCGTTTCGCTTAACCAAAATCGCCGTGCAACGTTGCGTAAATCTGCACATAGATCCGCGCATGATTCATCGTGCGACAATTTGTCGTTAGTCGTAATGCGAAAAACTCTCGTGTCCATCACGAGTAATTTATCGTATTGCTCTATCGGGAATTCAATCATTCGGAAAGACATCGGTAGTAAATACGTACAAATTCCGCGCGTAAAAAACACACCGTGTCATAAAACCTGCTTGTGTAACGTGGATCAGTTTGATCCGATTACAGTCTCAAATGTGAATTTTAAACACCTATACATATATCTACGTTCTACCTGTCGAAAATAGAAAACGAAGAAAAATTTACGGAGTATATGTCAATTTGTATGACTTTTCAATTTTTAAGTGATAAATAAAATCAACGTTGTTTACAATAATTTTCATTTTTAGATCATTTTTTTTATCTCGGGTTATAAAACATGTCTCATTATGTCGCGTGAAAGCGACGTAATGCAATTTCACAAAGTGACATTTGCAATTTTATAAATGATATTTTAAACGGTAAATATTATAAAGATATTTAGGTCAGTACAATAGGGGCAAATGTAGATGTCCGTGCGACATAATATTCGTAGCGCATAATTATTACGCGCGCGAATATAACATTCTCGTACCATATACATTTACTTAATCACTAATATTAGTTTCCACTGTTATTATATTTACGTCCTTTTCAGCTAAACGTTCACCGCAGTTCTTGAATATTTCGTATTCATTAATCTTGTCTCTTTATAGTCGTCAATTTTGTATCAACGATTTAAAACTCGATATTAAAACGTGCAAATTATTCAGCATGGAAAATAATAAAGAATTCAAGAAAATCAAACCGAGATGATAAATCTTCCGTTTCAAAATTGCCTGTATTAACATTATCGGAAGAATTATATCGTAGTTATTTAGCGTGCGGAGATTGCATATAAATAAATCTTCAATTTGAAATTTCTTATTCAAATATTTGGATTTTATTTAAAGTCTGAAATAGGTATTAACTTAGATGTTTAAATTCTCTTATTATACTTTAATCTTTAATGATATCTTTGATTGTAACTTATCTTGTTTCGCAATAAATGCTGCAGATAATGTTGGCCGCGTTTTCAAGCAATGTACTCGCCATACACTCGTCCCGCGTCGACAACGCAAACGAGACATCTCTGTTTTTCTAGTCATTTAATGCGGAATGATGGAGATGGACGGAGCGTGAGAAGAAAGTCGGCGCGCGCGTCACGTCGCCTCCCGGGATAAAATGCCGGTTGCGAGTAATTAATCCCGGCTGTGCCAGTCCCGCGGGGACGACGAAGACGGATCAGGGGTAGGCGAGAACGGCGGGCCTTAATTGCGGCGCGAATGGAACTCTTTTCCGCGAATGGGCCGAGAAATGTTTCCCGTCCCTCTCCCCTATCGCGCTAGCGATATGAACACATTGCGGACGTCGTGACGTCCGGCCGCGACCCGTGATTAATGCCTCGCCTTCGTTTACCGCGCGATCGGATCGTCGGTATAATTAATTAATCGCCCTCGCCGCGCTGTTCACGCCCGCGTTCTCCGAGTCCCTGCAGGCACAACAATGTGAATCGCGCGTGTATAAGTAAAGGGAGTCCTCTTATCGCCGAGACGCGATCCCGCATTGGGTCGCTCGGCTTATCAGCGTCGTGTTATATCGGATCGGCGCCACGATTAATTTCGTTGGGCGAGTCGTCCGCGCCAATCTGATCCGCTCTCGCGGTGCGATTAATTAACCGCGCTCGCGCGGGTTCTCGCTCTGCCAAGCGAATTCGTTCGTCGCGCCGAGACATGAAGTTTCTTAAATAGAATACACGCGCGAAGACGAGTTCTGCACAAGACATGACAATGCTTTTGTCGTATATTTGTCTAGAAGTAACAGAATGGGGGTAGAATGGTTAGCCCATCAGATGTTAACCTGCACCTGTATTCGCATTGGAAATACTGAACTATTTTAAAGCTTTTCACAGCGTATTCTTTTGGCGTTTGTGGCGCGTGAAACCCGCACACATTTAACGGAAAGTTGAAAACAACCTCGTTCGTATCGTAATTTATTTTCACAAACCACACTGCTTTTAATAACGCAATTCAATTCGCGATAGCAGATAATTACCGTAATCAAATCGTTAATATATATTATCGAATCAACTATATATGTATAATATAAGAGAATATTCTGTCGATGCACATATTAAAAGAACTTTATTTTAAAAAGAATTTAACCTAAATTCTGATAAAAAGATTTATAGAAATTATTAACGCGCGAGCAGCGATGAGAGAGAAGTCTGCATGTTAAACTCTATTAAAATTTACCTTCCGTGTAAATCTAGAGCCCTAGAGCGTATTTTCCTCCTTCATATTCTCAGCTCCATATTTTCATGCATCGCGTATTTTTCGCGCAACCCTTCGGTTCGCTCGACCGCCGCTCGATTCCCGCAAGCTTATCGCCGCCGCGAGATCTGGCTTCTTCTGAGCGTAGATATCCCGGTATAAGGAACGTGGTTTAGCTCCTTTCTTACCTCGTACACCGACGCAATCGCGCCCCGGCGCACGCCGTATTTCACGCAGTTTATAACAGTAGAGCGCGAAATAGCATCCCGTCGCGTTACGGTAAACAGGTGCGCGCGTTAAGTAGTTACCCATAGTCAGCCAGCCGCCGCGCCGCGCCGCGCCGCGCCGCGCCGTCGGATCCGCAGTGGTAAGGGTCAACAGCCCGGGCGCATCTAACACTTCGGAGCCCTCCCATCGCGCCGCGATTCCGAGCCGCCCTGTTCCGTCCTAATCTGCGCGAGAAATCGCGGTGTTCATTGTCACTGTGTTATTTATATCGATCGGCTCCGACCGGCCGCAAGCCTCAGATTTCTGCTCCTTTCAGCGCTGGATAGTGATAGATATATCATTTTAAATATACAACAAAAGCCTCGAATTGCTTCAATTATTATTCAAAATAGGAAATTCTTAAAAATCTTGAAAGTCTTGACTATTTAAATAAATTTGAAAATCTTAAATATCCAGAAAATCTCTCTTCAAGCGCACATTAGGCGATTTATATTTTACGTTAGACTTTAGAGAACAGAATTCTTTATTTATAATTTCATGTGTGTCATATAATAAGAAAAAGTTTAAAAAATATGTTATATATATACGTAAAATATAAATCATCTACTGTGAGCTTGAAGAGAGATTTTCTGAATATTTAAGATTTTTAAATATATATATACATATATATGTGTGTGTGTGTGTGTGTGTGTGTGTGTGTGTGTGTGTGTGTGTGTGTGTGTGTGTGTGTATTAAAATATACATTTAAAAATATGATAAAATTACGAATAGAATTCTATTTGAAATTTGTCGCAAATAATAAGATGTCTAAAGCAGATATTTAAAGTAAATATTTTCAAGAATTTCTAGACATTTAATTTTAATCTTTTAAGATTAAAAAATATCCAGTTTTTTAAATAATATTTGAACATGAACCTTTATAGGACTGAATTGCTTAAAAAGATTTAAAAGAAGAATTTATTCGTTCCTCATTTATGTTAGAAATTTGTCTATTATTGTTATTGTTATTTACCAGAAATCTTTTATAGATTTCTTGATATTTTTTCAATTTCAATTCTTCGATGTTTCTTTTTAAGAGAAAAAACATAGAAGAGACAGTTACAATATCCGCGCGGGTTAACTTTGAAATAATATTCTATTAATTAAGATAATATTTCAAAGTCAATTAAAACTTTTGTTTAATTATAAATCTTGATAACTATTATTACTTCAATAATCATCCGCTATTATACGCGCGCTGTTTGTCTATGTATGTTATACCGTATATATTACGCCATTGTACGCCGCGCAGTCTATTGACGTAACGATAATAACACACTTCCTTTAATTTTGTATCATCGTACAGTCATACGTAATTCATGGCTACGAGCTGCAAGCAATTGTGACATTTATTGTGACGTGTTATTTACAGTAATGTTACATCAAACGTAGCGTTATGTTGTCCAGATTGTGGCAACC
Source organism: Wasmannia auropunctata (assembly GCF_000956235.1). Classification (NCBI taxonomy): domain Eukaryota; kingdom Metazoa; phylum Arthropoda; class Insecta; order Hymenoptera; family Formicidae; genus Wasmannia; species Wasmannia auropunctata. The sequence continues at coordinate 260,263 of NW_012026951.1, forward strand.
GTTGATAAAACTGGTGCGCATTTCGCTCGCGATAGCGATTCATCCATTCGGAATTCGTCACTGGACTTTATTCGCGGAATTGCGAGTTTCATCATAAGCGGCTGAAATGCAGATAAAAGCTCGTCGAGTATTGAAAAGGCCAATAATTATTTGCTCATTACTCGTTGCGCTTTTGTGTGCAAATTAATATGAGGATACGTGGCGCGCGATGGTTTATGCAAGGCAAGGGAAAGTTATTTTGTGAGTCGAAAATTTATCATTTAATCGGCATGTCAATCTTTCATGCGAAATAAATCTTATAAATAAACCTTAATGCAATTAAAACAGTTTGATAACGCTTTTCTTCTAATAAATTCTTGTAGAATATTTTATCATATAAAAAAAGAATATGGTATTATTATAACAGATACATTAATTGCCATAAATTTTTTAACAAAATGCAAAATTTATGCAACAGAAACGAAAATGATGTAAATATTTAAATCGTTTATTGCGAATTATTTATTAAAATTATTCCTACATGTATTTTTCTCAATAAAAATTTTTTGTTGATGAACAGAACATCCGTCTTGTTCCCTCAAACGCCAGAACAACGTGTAGAATTGCGAGATGGGCCGGAGATATCCGCGGAAACGAGCTCATTCGGCAATCGACGCCCTTAACTTCGACCATTATCTGTACGATACGGCCACCTCGAACACAACCGTTTACGATCGCTTTAACCGTCTGGTTATATTCGTGTATTCCTGCCCGGAAGTGGGTAGTCGCATCGCGATAAGGAAAGAAGAGATAACGCGACCGAGGAATACTTTCCGGAGGCACCCTTTAAGCAGAGATTTCGACGCTCGATTGTCGTTTCGAGGGACGATCGCAAGTGAATAAGAGCGTTCACGACTATATATGCACACGCAATCATTGCCAGCATTTGCAAATCAATTAAACCTCGTCGTCGGAACTTCTCTATTTTTTTTTTTGTTAATAATTCAGACATCGATTTCAACATCTCGATATCGAGGGAGTTCGTTCTTTTCAGATACTCCGCGACATACTCTCGAGACATCCCGCATATATTACAGGTGGCGCATTTAATATATCCAACAAATACCCGGCGTCATCGATGCGCAATAAAATATCCGCCGTCGCGAAATATTGAAAGCTCGTGTCGCATGTAAAGCGAGAGAGGGGAGAGAGACGTATCGAATAATACGGCGAATTTCTCTCGAAACGATTTCATTTTAAACGATGACTCGCCCATCCGTCCGAATTCGGAATCTCGGATTTTCCGACGGAGCCGAAAAGCGGCTAGGCGAAGGGGAGGGACGAGGGGAGGGGGCAGAGGGAGAAGGGAGCGAGAGGCGGACGACGGTCGTCGACATACCCGAGGAAAGAAAGGCGGCCCTTCCCTCTGCCGACTTTCGTATGCGAAACGGGTTCACGGGAAGTTCTCCCCTCCCCCCCACGGGGGAGAGAGACGCGGTCGGCGAACGTTATTAATACCTTTCGCGTGTAATCCGTCAACAAGTCTCCCCAGCGGTGTCGAGTAACAAAAAGCTCGGGGGGTTTCTGTGAAAAGCACGGACGGTCAGTCACGCTGGCGCGTTATCGAGGGGGGGATATAAATGCGCGAGTCTATCGATTTCGTGTCCGACTTCTCGCGGGGCGCGTTGTCAAACGAAGCGGAGTTGCCTCGTAAGCGGGGACGAAGGGCCGGGCATCTCCGTGGCTTGTAAAGGGCCGGCTGTAAATTACATTTTGACATCATGACGCGGGTATATCGGGATGCGTCAGGTGAGCTGCCGATGCGAGCGGCCGATGTTACGAAATTGGAAGCTGCCGGGGAAAGGGCTGATAGTCTGCTGTACTAAAGTGCGAGGCGTCATACCTCGTTTAATTAGCCCCTCAATTAGGCGCTTCTTTCTTTCGTGACGTAACTCGAGCATTTTATGTAAGCTCTTTGAGCGAACAAAGATTCGTAGGCAATGAGTATTTATATATATGCAATATGTCTCTGACACGTCGGGTAATTTCAAATAATCGAGATGAATTCTGTTGATGGCACTTTGACGAAAGCCAACATTTTAAAATTAAGCTGAGCGGACGCAGATGCCAATTGAATCCATAAGGAATATCTTTCTTCAATTTCCGGTTTGTTATCTCTGAGATTATTATTATCCGATCATTGAAAAGTCAAATATGACGTAATCATATAGACTTCCTAAAAATAGCAAGCGAATGTACATACATACTTGGTTATAGTTCACAGGCTTGGATTAATGCGTTAAATTAACGAATTAATGTGTGCGTTGCGTAATCATATATGCATAAAAAATAAAAAACAAAACGTATTAAACGTATTAAAAAAAAAAGCGTATTTATATTACATTGATCATATAAATTCCATATTTCCGTATTATTATTGAACAGAATTGTTTATAATCCTTTTTATAGCATAACTTATAGCCATGCGCCTTTAGTAAAAAAAATCTATAGTTATACTTCTAATTAAAACTACGAAAATAGTTCGCGTGCTTGTGTAAAAGTGCCGGTATTTGCCATTTAATTAATGTTAGAGTCGTGAAATTTAATCATACATTCTTTTGCCGAAACTATGCTCCTATCTATATTTTGATAATTACTCTCGCAAAACGAATTTTCTGTGTTTCCGATATTTTTCCTCACTTCTCTCGTAAGTAGAACGCCTGATAGAGGACGGAGAAAATATCGCTTGGACATGAATGAGGAATACCGTCGGAAAACTTATAAGCGACAATATAAGATAATGGCTGTTTTCTGTCCCGTTATTTATCGAGAACTTATCAGCGAAAGCTATTTAATTGATCGCATAAATCAATGGAAAGCGCAGAATAGCCGAATAAACAAGTGTGCAAGTAAATAAATGCGCGAGGTATCGTAGCGTTTAATTACCACGAAACGAGCCATCTGCTATCATTAATAATTAATTAATTGTCATCATTATATGCAAACGATTAATTGATAATTGCCGGAATAATTTATGTACACGCCACTAATTAGTCTACTCTGGACGCTGTTCATTCCAACTGTCGATAATGCAACAACAATTGTCATTATTATGAAATAACGCCAAGTTATGATAAGTTAATTATATATACTTGCCCTATTCATTGCCTTGCTTAATTTAATGCATTTCATGAGAGGTTGATTTTCTCTTCATTTGCGGAAACTTTTTCTATATTTCGAATTAGAAACGCAGATAGCGTTTCTATCCAAATGTGTGCATTTATTCATAACAAAGCGTTATATTTTAATTCATTAAATTCAGAGAGAGCCATAAATTCATGAATCATTAAATGTCACAAGCATATGAATTTGCAACTTGTATTGTCGCACATTGCTATATGCATTGTAAATCATAGCTCAAAATATTAAAAGGATATGAACACTGAAAGTGATACAAATCCTAGCTATGAAAAATAAGCTTTAAAGACATAATACAAAGATCAATTTTGAAAATAACTCTACAATTGAAAGCAATAATTCTCGATCGACTTGCTCATTAAGTCGAGCAATCATTATTACTTATTGTGTTGGGTCGCTGTAGAACTTTCTTAGATAGCTTCTAAGAAGAGCGTTCGTCAAGTCCAACCATGTTACAAAGCATATATAGGTTATATAATTTCTACTCTACCTTTGTTAACGTAATCGATTCATTCCGGCCGGTCATCCTCCCCCCGTGATTCGAAGTGAAGAAGATATAATTACGCGGTCAACTCACCGAACGGAGAACGGGTTGGGAGCGGATACGAGCAGTGTGTGCGGTTGCCGGGATGGGGGCACGAGAGGAGAATATAACCCAATTAACGGCAGTCGAACGCTCAAGTTGTTTGAATATATATACAGTCACGAAGGGTTCGCGGTAGCCCTAGAGTAAATAAGCGATCACGCGCGAGAGAGTGGGTCCATACCCTTTTATTTCCCCCGATAGAGGAGGCTTACCAACTAATTATCCCTCCTTGACTTCCCGCCCTCTTCGCCAACAGTAACCCGCGGCCCTTCGCTAACCCAGATCCTAATTTCAGTATCTTCTCCGAACCCTCTCGCCGTTCACCTTTCCATCTCAAAGAACTCGATTTCATTGATCAAATAACGCCGCGATGAGGAAATTTGCACCACTGAGAAGAGATTTTTTTTTTCGAATTTGACGACCCACTGTTTATCACTGTTACTCATATCATCTCGAAATTTCCGCAGTATTTTGTGTTTTCATTTAAATGGGACTATTTTCGGCACGACATGAATATTGAAAAAAAATTCCAACTTTTCAGAAAATGCCAATAAACGATAATAGAGTGAAAAAAAGCAGATTTTATCGAAATTAAATAAAATTCCTGATTTCTCACTTTCCTCGCTTGCAATTCGGAAACTTATATAAACTGTCAGCTGTTTAATAATTACTTTTATCGATAATGATTAGAAGAAGATTAAAACAGTGTTGGAGTAAAGGCATGCTTAACGACTCCACAGATTTATTTAGCTCGTTAAAAATGTATGAACCGATGGGCAGATTAGCTTCTTTCTAAGAACGTAATTTTATGTATGCTACGATATTACCCTCTCGTCCACGCTATCATAAAGTTATATCGATTCACGACTGGGCGGAGTTTAATGTCAGTGTTATGAGTAGCAGTACAAATCTTCTGTTTTATGGCCGACATGGCTGACGGGAATAAATGAGGATTTCAAACGTAGGAAAGATTTAACGATAGCGCGGTAAGAAGAGGGGCAGCCGTATCAGAAATCTGAACGTCAGCGTTCCTTCGCTACTACGCTTTTTTTTCACACAATGTGTACTTTAAAGCGATAAAAGAAAAGTGGCGAGCGGCAGGGGAAGAGAGTGGGGAAAGCAGTAAAGAAAAGTTACCAATTGGTTGCAAAAATGAATCTGTTATCTAACAACATTATCGGTTTATTGTTTACGAACTTGTAGTTAATTAAACGTAAAATAAATTCCAGTTGACAATTTCTGCAAATTTCTTGGCTAATTTAAAATCAATACACGACAGGCTTGAACGGGAAACGATTTTGCGTCTTGTAATAGATATCCAGTAATAGATTTCACTTGCTCACTTACTCTCCCTCATTCGGGCGCATCGGATACCCATCCGGATTAGTCGGCAACGGTGACGCTATACGACGCTAATCTACGTGCGCCAGGTTGTCTGGTTTGACCCGGCTGTCGCTATCCACGTGACACGTCATGATATGATACGACGACGCCTCGGTCCAATCCGGTATTACGCGATACGGAAGGATCGTTATAGGAACTTGGCGGCGCGACTAATTACCAATTCGATCGGTTCTGTAAGTCGGGTTGTATTGTTAAGGGATACCTCGCGCATGGTTAGCCCCCTATTGTTTCCAATCCTGCTGCAACGTTATGCAATGTTATGCAAACGAGCAGGAGGAAGGAGATTGTAATATGTATTTGTAACGCGAGGATCCGATAGCTTATTATATAGAACAGCGAAAAGATTCTCAATTGCGATTAGAATCAATCGAACTGACAGTCGCATTAAATAGCGATGAATGGTGGCAGAAATAATGTATGTTTTGTACATAACGTCTGCAGAATTTCGGGTGACGAATTTTGACAGTGTTGTTGTTGCGCGACAAATAAGAAAACAACGTTTTCCACGTCGAAAGTAGCTCTAGATTGAGCGGGCTTAAATGCCGCGTTCGCCACCGATGAGCGAGCTTAAAGCGTTAACGCGCTTTGGAAGAGAATAGGGAAGTTAAAACAGTCTTTCCTCTTTCCCTTCTCCTCCCCGGCGGGCGGTTAAGCTGATGAATCGCGCAAAAATCACGAGCCCGCGAGAATCGACACGTGGAAGCCTTTCAAGCATTGGCGGTCCATTCGGTCATTGAGCTTCTCACCCTCGAAGCGGCGCGGCGATGGTTATGGGTCAAGCCTCCGTAGGTTAGGGTAGGTCAGCTCAGGTCGATCGTGTACGTCTAGCCTGGCGTTTTACGGCGATGACGGCGCGGCGTGACACGCTGGCAGCCTAGCGTGGAGGGTGCGAGCAATTTAACCGCAACCTTCTCATCCCCTGCAATTATAATGCTAAATCCGCCTACGCGGCTTTACGTTTAATTGTCGGGTGACTTTCTTCGCCCCCAAATTGCTCGTCGCGTAGCCGTCGCTGAACCGCGTGCTATGTATTTCACATTCACCGGTAATTATTTCTGTATATTTCTTAATATTTCTCGGCAGACGGCAAAAGAAAAAAAAGACTGGTTTGCGTGACTAGTTATAAAGAAAAAAATTTTATAAAAAGCTTATTGTATTCTATTAAACTTTCATTGTTATCGCGGTATTAAATAAAGAAAAAACTTTCATAAGTCACTTATAACTTAACAAATTAAAAGTTATGAAAATATGTATGCAAATACACATATTTAATCCGTGAAGATCATTGAAAGCACGCGACAGACCTACTCCGTATGCGTTATTTAAAACTTTCGAGTGTTGTGAAGTAGATTATCTCCCGGAGGAAGATTATGTCGTTTCTCATCCCGCTCGTCGTATCTGAAATGCACGCGAAGGTATAATAAGAGCGGTAGAAAAAGCGGTAAGAAACGAGAACGATGAAAGCTTTCCAATCACGGCCGAGAAGCCCCGGGAAACAAGAAACGTCACAACACCGTGAACTTTTGGCTCGCTTTATTTCCGACGAGAAAAATGTTTCCGCGGCACGATGCGCGGCCCCTCACGAAGAAAAGGAGCAATTTATTTCGATATTTCAAGCCCCTCTTGCTTTGATCCATCCTAAGGAAATGGAACTCCCGCGAGAGTAGCTGCGCACTTAATTTGGCTGCGTCGCTCGTGAATAAAAGCTCGATTCTCCCTGAATTATGAGCGTCGCTATTTTTCGTGTGTACTACATATCATACTTTTCGCTGCTATTACAATAGTTTTAATCCATCTTCGATAGTTCTTACAGAATTTTTATCACTTTCAATTTCTTCTCGTTAAACTCTAAATTAGATTTCGTTTTATCCTTCAATCTTCTGATTCCCTTTTATTTATAATCGAACACTCACTGGAAGAGAGTCGATTTTAAATTGATTAAAGGATTCCCGTTTGAAGACAGGCCATTAATTTAGAGGCAGCTTGTGTATTGGTATGTCGTCATGTCTCGGCGTTAGTGGTGGATCAACGGCGCCGTGCATGTTTTCGGCCCGGCACGCGGCAAGAAAAGTAGTCAATGTCAACGCGTGGTCGGACCAGCAGCCCGCTGAGAATTATAATCCGGACGCGGGACGCCTAATTAATTAGCCTGTCTAGGGTGCCCATCCGCGGATTATGTAATGGCTGACAGTCGACGGGATACTGCAATTACGCCACTCTGGAATAACCAATTGGACACCTAACTCGCTAATAATCGACACGACGGCCTTAACAGAGCGTGGAATATTAATGAGGCATATTAATTTACAACGACTTCGCCAATTTGCGGATTTTACAAACATCTCGTCGTAGATGAAACGATTGTTCAGAGCACGTGTTTGAACATCAGATGAGTCGTATAAAAGTGATTGGTGAAGATCGATGGTATGCGATGAGTCGCTTAATGCACAGTTCAATTAACTTCTCGTCCGCCATTAGAATACAGAATATTCTTCTTATTTTTTACTAACTTCCAAATGTGAGATTTAAGGTGATGTGATATGTAATTAAGATTGAAAATATATATTATTTCTTTGATATCACCTTTGAATATCAATAGCATGAACGTCGAAATAGTATAAATACTCGGTTAATACGTTAAACAGCCTCGGCCATTACCTGATTGCGAGAACTGTCTGTTAATTGGCACGTGCATGGCAATCGTCGCGGAACGTCAAACGATCAAACAAAACGCACGGGCGCGCATACGCGCGTTCGCACAGAAGATTCGCCAAAATTGAGCCGAGGCATCGGGCTGGAATTCATATCGCGATATATATACGCGAGAGAAGTGCATCAGCCACGAAATTGTACGTCCGTAGTCGTAGTACCTCATCCCCCTTTCTCTCTCCCCCTTCTCCCCCCCCTCCCTCTCTCTCTCTCTCTCTCTCTCTTCTATTCTCTCGCTATCTTCCCCACCGTTTCTCTCGCAGCCACAGAATTTATAAAGGGTCGTGCACACGGAAGGACGGGAAACGCGACCACTTGCGAATCCGGGAATACCATCAGCAGCTAGACAGGAACCACTAATCAGGCTGTTTCCACTTAATTTGCCGGGGTAATTAAGCGTCTCGTTCACCTTCGCTCACCCCTAAAGCCATGACCGAACCGAAAACCAAGTGCTTTATTATGTACGGACCCTATTGTGTTCCAGGATACCATCGCAACCTCCTGCACGTACACCGTACGATTTCTGCTTCTCTATTATAACTCCTCCCCCATTTCTCTTCCCGTCCCTGCTGCTCGCAATTTTCAATTTCTTTTTATTATTCTTACATTAATGTTTATAAATTGATATCATTACAGCATCAGAATGTTATTCCCCTGTTCCAATCTTTTTCCTGTCCCTTTTAGTAAATTCATGTAGCATTTCATGCTACAAAGTTATATTACAATACTAAATTAACGATCGTTTGCTTCATTAATATTGATAAATCAACTGCATCGCTATGCCAGCAGAATATTATATTTACTTATTACACACCATTGTATTATCGTGTATAAATTACATAATATATTGTTTAATCTTTTTTTTCAGCGTAAAGTAAATAAATCAAAGACTATTTTATTTTTTGTATATACCATTAATCCTGACAAAGTGACCACTCCTCTTTCACTCTTGTTCGAAAAAATAAATTCATATTAAAAATACTGAAAATTAAAAGGTATGAATTATTTATATTACACGTTATTTATACGCAAAAATTGCGAACAGATGCAAATGTGACAAAACACACGCGTGGGAAAAAGTTTCGAGCGCAGGCTACAATACTTCAACGATTCGAAAATCGCATTAGAAGGACAATCGCGATCGAAGTCGCAGCTACTTGGGCTTGCATCTAGAGCGCGTTTACGTGTTCTCGGGGGGAAAGAAGGCTTTCGCGAGGAGCGACGATGGTCCGTGACCTGTTCTGAATCCCATCTATTTTTCAGGGAAGACTTGTGTACTCGGTGGTGCGCGCGCGCACGTCCTCCGTTCTCCGCCGCGTTGTTCCGGGTTGTATTATAGGCGGGCCGCGGGTCTGACATACCGTGAAATTTTAACGAAGTCTAACTTGTAATTCGTATATTCTGCCAGCGAAATTTCACGAAAATGGATAGGATAACTGCACGCCGGCGGCAGGGGAGGGGGATGGAGATTTCTATTTCGGCCCCCAAACCGCGCGCGCCCACGGCATATGCGCTCGTTCCGACGAAATGATATATTTATTTCGCTCGCCGTCGCCGTGGCCCGTCACATTTCTAATTGCGTCCGATTCCCATTCCCCGCGACCTTACCCGCGGATATTTCGTACGTCACACGAGGAGACGACAAGTCCCATTTTAAGAATACAATATCGCGCTCCGAAATAACAGCAACCCTGAGATTATTTAAAGATTATTTCATGTACGGCATTCGGTGATGCAGATCAATGTTTCACGTGTGACATGAATTATTGTTTATTCATCTTCATCACATATGTTTTGCACTGATCTGCATTATGTAAAAGCTTCAAATAGCGGACGTTACAGCGCGTTACTTCACTTATCCATTTTTAATAATATAGTGTCTGTTACGTGTATATATATATATATATATATATATATATATATATATATATATACACACACACACCTAGTTATTCAAAAATATATCCTTTCCATCCATTTTCTTCTTTTTATATAATGAAAATCAATATCCCAATTTTTTTAATGTTACAGAAATAAATTTGTGGAGTAAATAAATTGTAACAGTTCTAATTTTTCTTTAAATAACAGTGTGCGACTTGTGTGTGTGTAACCTATGTCAGTACCCTAATTTCAGATGGATTTAAATGAGCGGGAGCAACCGACAATAAGGGTTGTTCCTATAAAAAGCCATAAAGCCCTTTATAGCTTACGTGCTCTACAAAAGCGTGCTACAAAAGAGCGATTTAACGAGCACTGCGAACTGTCATAAAAATCCGTCGATATACATATACACGAACACATACACAACCACGTGTTATTGCTAATTGAAACGTTTCTTTAGCAGGCTAGCAAACGCGATTCTTTCCCCCTTGCGTTATACATCGTACGTCGTTACCGTCGCAAATCGTTGATCAAGATAAAGAGCAATCGCACCCCAAATCTGGCATAAAATTTAAATCTAATTTGGAGCTAATCGCGGATCTGCTCTGGCACTATTTATACGGTGATATATAAAATAAAACGGGGCCACCGGCACCGTAGAAGAAAGGAAACGCACCGCCGTGAGCTTTTGACATTTTTCTTTCACGATCTCCAATTACTTTTCTCGTCGTCGACGTCGATGCTCGACTCCCTCGTCGCGCGCGAAGGGTCGCGTGAAAAGGGGCGCGACGGAGATGGATACTGTTGCTACCACCCATTTATATATCAGAAGAGGAGGATTGCCGAGCTCGGAACGAGCCAAGAAGGGAGCTCGGCTGCAGCTCCCGAATGCGAAACAGGGCGCTTAAGTATCCATTATCCGTTCTGCTGGGTCGCGACCGCGGGCACAAAAAGCACGCGTCTCGCCCGCGTCTAGGCTAATGATCGGTACGGCCCACATCGTTCCGCGGTCGAATAAAAGCAGCTGCTGTGTATGTACACGACGAGGAGTCGGGAGACGGCGGGGGGGATGGGAGGGGGAGGGAGGGGAGGTGGATCGAGAGCATCCCCTCCGGCATTAATGAAATATTCCTAAGCGCCGCGCGTTCGCTAGCATTATTTCGAAGCTCGACTCTCTCTCTCGCGCAGAACATCCCGGGAATACCCGAATGTCCCGGAAAATTCACGCGACTCTCCAATAACGTTAAAAGCACGAGACTCACATCCGGTCGGTCGGTCGGCCGGCCGGGAGCTCTTCGCCAACGAGACACCGTGCTGTTTTATTGAACAACGTCTTGGAAATTACATGAGGACAAGTCTTGGTGAACGCGGCCGTCGCGCTCCCGAGACGTTTAATCGATGTGACCCCTCTCGCGATGCGTCCGCCAATCTTGTAATGCAGAAGCAAATCTTTCCATCGGCTTACATCGCATCAGGGATGCTTACAGGTTATAACTTTTCATCGAATCGGCACAATATAGTATTTAGTTCGTGAATCGTTATTTACTTTGAAATCTTTTATAAATTTTGCACGACACGCTGCGATGGCACATTCATTTTTTCGACTACTATTCTTCTTCCTTATTTCTCGTCTTATCTTACGACGGCTCTTCTTATCTTTTTCCATCCTTTTTCATTTTTCTTTCCATCTGACTTTCCTTTTTCTGTCTGCTCCGCGAATTAGTCACTACTCTTTTAAATTGCGCGTCTCCATTCTACCTCCATTTATCCATTCTATAATCTTATCTTGGCTCATCTTTCTTTGGAGTCACGGTAAAACATCGCGGCATAAAAGGTAGCACAAGATCCTCTTCCCTTACTTATTATTACGACCGCATTAAGCTCTTCCGAATCCGATTTGCGGCTCTACAGGATTATTAAGCGGCAGAGTTGTCGGGACGCGGAATCAATTTTGCGCCTCTCAAAGATTAATCGCGCGCTACTTCGCAGCTCCCGGGCAAATCAGTTAAACCTGTAAAATCTTTCGATCGAGAGACGCAGCCTGTGTACCATTCGCGTGCGAAAGTGTACAACTGTATACGAACACTTTCAATAATGATGTCAGAAAGAGAAAGAGACCGCGGAGAATCTGTCTGATTCGCGAATCCACCGCTGTGTCTCCACAAATATTACCCGTCCCATTCCAATTTAATCCATTTATTTATTGGCGGTTATCCGAGCGTTCTACATCCATCACGTCGTCGTGGGGCGAAGTGAACGTACGGAATTCGCAAACACCGCGCGAAACCGCGACGTCGAATGAGAATTGAAACGCATCGCGATCGCGATCGGGATACGAGAGAGCGGGTGGTGCGAAGACAATAGCTCGAGGGAAAATGGATCGTGGGGGACGTGACGGCGGGAGGGAGGGATAGAACGTGGCAGAGAGACGCGAATGTACATCCCCGTCGAAGAGTCACGTACTTTATAAAACGCAGCCGTTACACCGGCGTTGGAGACACCGGGAAAACGGGAAGCGTCCGCGTGCACATTGGTGTGCCAGAAAGAGGGGAACAGACTGGCCGGAACATATGCTTCCCTTTGCAATATAGCGGGGAGGGAACGTCTCCGACCGATAAACCCCCGCAGAAATGAGCTTTTTTCGCCCATTTCTCTCTCCATGCGACCGCCATCGCTTCTTCGCAATTTTCGATCTGTCTCCTTCTTTCTCTCTTAAACACACACACACACACACACTTCTCTCTCTCTCTCTCTCTCTCTCCTTTATATCTCTTTACGTGAAAGCTGATTTTTCTGTTCTAGCTTGTAACATGGTGACAAATGACCTCCCCAATAGACATTGTAGATAAATGAGGCAAAATCTGGAATGACTGAGGCACACTGAAAAATCAGAGAGACAGAGAGAAAGAGAGAGAGAGAAGACGCGTTTATTTTCTTTTCGTAAAACGCGCGAGAGTACATTTTGATCATATTTCATATAATCAAATGGTGTACTTGCAACATGCAAAAAAAAAGGAAACAATTGTTATATCTTGCATATTCGAGACGCAATAAATAGCATATTTTAATTGTTAATTGTCATACGTCAAATATTTCAACATTTAGAAATGCTGTGAATTTAACTTCATCTATTTATCTTTTTACACTGTATCTCTAAACGTCACATCTTCTCCCTTTTTTCTTCATTTTTTGTTTCTGCCTTCTTGTTTACCATAACATTTTTTAGTTATTTATTTTTTACTCGTTTTTTCAAACTCATTTGATATCTGATATTCGGTTTTTATTATTATTATTATTATTATTACTCTTTTATATTGAGTGCATCAGAAATAATCTGCGTTCAATTATATAGATTTCTGTACGAAGTCAGCTTTATCTTAGCAAAAATTAAATTACCATTTTACTTTTTATAAGACTCCAAAACATCTTTGTTAGAGTCTAATCGGAATTAATTACAAAACAGATTTTATTTCCCATTTTTTCTTTTTCATTCTCTCTCTCTCTCTCTCTCTCTCTCTAACTTTTAATGTCACGATGTTACTTATTGAAAACATTGAGAGACGGATCTCGAATTTTACTGCGGCAGTTTATTTTACTAATAATCTTTGTTGTAAAAGTACCGATGCTTCGGTTGTAAGAAGTTTGTGACGGAAATAATCTGACGAGACGCAGCCTCGCCGTCGCGACCTAATGGCCTCTACTATTACAAGACTAACTCGAGCGAACTCTCCGTCTCGCGTTACGACGCTAAATCCGAACGGAGCCCGCTCGTTCAGCTGTGCGCGACTCGCAAGATTTCATTCCGTTCCGAATCGACCTGTCGCGCGGAGCCGGTGCGACCTGTAGAGCCCTATAGACACGGCATCCTGGCGGTTATATTTTAACGAGGACGTCACGTAGCGCTGACTGAGAGACACGAAGGGATGCCGCGCTCGGCGTTCCGCTCAGAATTTCCCTCCCACCTGCTTTTCTCTCGGCTGCCAGTCACGCGAAATCTTCGTTCTTCGTTCGTGTGTATATCTTCCAGCGAGATCACTGCCGCTTTTATATTCAACGTTGTTTTCGCGTTACGCGAGCGCCAACTCTCTCCCTCTCGTCCTCTCTGTCTCGCTTTCTCTCATCTCTTTTTCTTCTTCAAATAGAGAATAAACGGCTTTTTCGTGTTATCGTTTCGATAACACGCCAATCTTAAATCGCAACTTCTTAATGCACTCGACGACTGTCACATCATATAAAGGGTTTCCTTGATTGTGAACTCGATTGTGTTTCATTTTTTTTTTGGTTTAAAATTGAATAATTTAAAATAGACGCTTAGTCTTTCTTTTTCCACGATACGGAAATTCAAATCATAATAAAGAAAAAGAGGGAGAAAATGAGTGATAAAATCATAAAGAAAAAGACCAAAAAAGAGCAAAATGAAAATTTTTGATGACAAAATTTATATATTATGTATAACGTGACTTTGAATCGTTTCATTTCATTTCGTACAGAGGAACACATCTCTACCTCTCGCTTCATCGTTACTTTTGCAGGAGAGGTCTTCAGCTTTTATATGCAGTGTTATTTTTCTGTTATATGAGCGCACATGAAGAGTGACACACTGCGGTGTTTACGAGCGCCCGTTTGGAAATACAAAACATACATGGAGCCCTCAAAAATTTGCGAGTGACGTCTTTACATAAACTCGTACCGGATAGTATAGCGGTAAGAATGCGGATGTGTGTGACGAATTTGAAATAAAAGATTTATCGCACTCTTGAAATCTCATGGCGAGAGAGAGAGAGTTTACACATAGCGTGTAATGGAAATGTGAAATAGTTGACGTTTTTTGTTACATACAAAGTAAGACCGGCTATTTATGTAACACATGGAAATTGCTTCGTGAAATTTCATCGCAAACTCTTATAAAATTCGGTGAAAAGTCTATCCAGCTGAAGTTAATATCTAGTCAAGTTGACAACCCTTTATAATCTTCATCTGTCATATTAACGTCTACTTGAAATTTGATTAGCACGCTAGGAGAAAGTCTCGACTTAATCAGATCGGTCATTTATGCGTTTGCTATCTGTGGACACGTTTTGTAATATTAGAACAACGTCGAAGAAGATATAAGTGAAATATCGTAGTTTCTTTTCGTTTCTTTCGATCTTCGAATTTTAGAATCGTGACGTATCCACAGTATATGAGTTTTTTCGCGATAAATTTCCTTCACGAACAACTTCTCTCGAGACAAGTCTTTATAACAATTTTTATTTACGATACAAAGGAACAATTTATGCAGCAATATATGTGTGTGTGCATAAAAATAATATATTTTACTGCTAGACGGCAGAAATAAAGAAAAACGTGCTTCGTCTCGAACATAATTCACAAAGATACGATAAAATGAATAAGTTCAATTTTCGATCCTTGCTATGGCTTATCAATTTTCGAAAATTTGAGAAAAATAAGTAAAAATAATTTTATTTTAAAATAAAATAAAAATAAGTTTAGTAATATTTTGCTTTAATTTTAATTCTAATGATAAATCTAAGATAAATCTAATAATAATCTCACAATTAAAAAAACTAATTATATTAAAAATTATTAATTATATAATTATATTTATACAAAATTAAATTGACAAAAAAATGTTTTTAAAAATTGCCAGCATTGAAAGCGACAGAACTTAATTAATTTATAAATATTGATTATTTAATTAATAATATATTATCAGAAATTTTGTACAATTCATTACACAATGATATTATTAAATGTCATTATTCAAATTTAAAATTTCAGCTGTTTGAACATTTGAAATGTAAAACACATAACGTGCTACACTTTACAATTGTAATTTTATAAGTAGTTATATATAAGAGAGATTTAATTAGTACTAATAAAATGAGCGAGTAATATTACTGTCGTAAAATTTCAACGTTTTACTCATTATTAAAGATTATTTGCTTTTATATGCAAAAATAATTTTATTAATAACTTCAAGTGCTTTTATTTTTCATGCTCCAGTTGTATTAAACGTTAGATAACATCTACTTAAACGCATAAATATTTTTCGCATGTTTTCTATTTAGTTTGAAATATTCGCATTCAAATATTTTTAAATGAAAACGAGAAACCTAAAAAAAAGTTACATATTTTTCGTTTAATGTTTATCTGCAGCGTAAAATTCGTTATATCTCTAAAACAATTTTAAATAACGTTTTATTATTTTTTAATTTTCTCGTATTAAATAAGGGAATATAATTTTATATAGTTTTTTTTCTCCAATGCGCACCATTTTAAAAGGATGATACGTATAGAATAATCCGTAGATATATGTTCCATTTTCTGTTTATTAAATTGAACGAAACAAAGAGAAGATGAAAGAAAAAGGAAGGCGTCGTTCGCCACGGTCGAAGCGATTCGTGCCGCATCTCGATCAGGCGACCAATTATTTTCAAGAGGAAAAACAAGATGAAAAGCCATGAGAGAAGAAGCAGATAGTTACCACGGAAGAAACGAGCGACGAACCTGTCGTTGGCCAATTGCTCTCTTTGTGATAAATAAAAAAATATTTAAAATCGATCTAAATATATATGATAATATATGACTCGTGATATTGATCAAGCAAACGAGTTTTGAAAAACAGTTTTCTAATATTAGTAGAGATAACTATCTAACCTTTTCTTTAAAAGAGAGAATACGTATAAATTCGCTTCGTAAATACGCATATATATTAAAAAATATTTTATTGCTTTGATTGATACCTTACTTTAATTAGTTTATTTGTGTAATATTGTGCGTAGACACAGGATTTCCATCGCAGGAATTAGACAGCAATAGGAACTGCATTAAGATTAATACGTATGTAGTAACGTTGCCAACAATCTAAAAACAAAATGACAGAGTAAGCAAAATATATTTAATTAATAAAGACAAACAATTAATTTACTTACTGCAGCTACAAGTGTCGCGTCTACATTCAGACCCTTTGCTGAAAATATATTTTCGCGATGCAATATTTGCAAAGAAAACAACTTCAACTGCAACGTTAGAACCAGAGATAAATATAAAATCTAGAGTAATTATAACTTTATTGATTTTAATAGATTTAATAGATTTAATATATAAACAAATCGCATTATAGTACGCAAAAAGTTTTAAAAATGTACACAAATTAAATTACATTACATTACCTCGTGTTTCACTTCTTTATCGCTAATGCTATTAAACAAGAGGTGAATGGTGGTGCCAATTTCAAGAGCTTGATTCTTGCCGGTCTCGCAGGCCCATACCATCAATAACATTTTAAAAAACTGATATATTACAAACATCATGAAATATGAGTACCAAAGATCTTTAGGCAATTCGTTGCTGAAAATCGGCCATTGAGATATGTAGAAATACAGACCGAAAGTAATTTCACCGAAAGTTATGATCATGGTAGCGAGGAGCTGCAAACTGAAGACCAAATTCAACATCTGCACCGTGTCACTGATCATCAAATGCTGCTTTTTCAGAGCTTTCAGCTCTATCAGTAGAAATGGATTTCTCTGCTCGTGATGGTATATCCGGCTGAATAGATGCGACACATCCTTCACCACGAGTTTCCGGAGATTCGCGATCTTGTCGTTGAGTCTCTTAAAACAAGCTTTCAATATATAAACACAATTCATGTATAGCATATCCATCTGAAAGACCACCAAACCAATGTACATTGTGTACAATTTTAGTAAAGGGCCGGTGTTCAGCTTGCTGTAACATATCATCATTATCGCGAGAAAGAAGAAGAAACCGCTGATGTCTTTCGCGTGAATTAGTTGGGACAATTTCTTATATGTATTCGAGGACAGCTTTGATGAGACATCCATTACGGTCTGGAGCAAACGCATTCGTGGACCGCTCAAGATATACGTGACGATCGTTATGAAACAGCTAAGTATATAGTAGAAGTGAACCTCGAGAGCCTTCGGTACGTCTTCAAAATCTATCATCTTTCCAGAAAGCCAGCTATGGAGCAGCATGATTTCGAAGACCCCGATCATGCAGATAACGACGGTTGACAGAATGTAACGCGGTTTGGACATCTTGAAGGTCGAAGCGTTGATCGTGTACGGGAATATTCCAAGAATGTGGCAAAAAGTGAAGCAAGGACACATTAAGGATTGAAAGTCGGTGGCTTGAAAGGGCCGCCATTTCTTCAATAATTGTCTTTGGAATTTCGATGTCAAATCGAGCATGATCGGCGAAATGTCACGTGAGTGTTAACATCTCAATCGTGGACTAGAAAGCAAAAATTATTAATTATATTGCATCAACGTACTGTGGCATTAATACAAATGCGAATTTTTTCCCTAAATGTAATCTTTAAACTTGCTTTTCTCGTTAAATACGTGAATTAGATACCGTACCATTTACATCCAGAAAATTAAGGTTCAACACTGCGATGCATTGCTGACTCGAAGCAAGACTAAAGGGATACTTTGTTAGGCGTCAAGTAACCATGGTGCTCTTCGATCGGCTGTACCCTTGGGATACAGCGTGTAAAATAATGATGTGTAATTGTTGTGACGACCCATCAAATTATGTATGCAAACACAAAACAGATAGTATCGACTACACGTGGACGAGTAACTCTTCAAGATACTTATATTAATTTCCTCGTCTTCTTTCAACATTTGCTTTCAAAATCCATATTCTTATTGAGTGTATAGAATATTTGATCTTTATGACACAATTTCTAAATTTATTTCTTATCTTTCATATATGTACATTCTGTGGCAAATTTTATTGTACAAATATTGACACGGTACTCAAATTATCATCTAATCTGTTTTAAGTGTGTGTACATTGTTAATAAAAAACAATAGAAAAGAAAAGCATTTAATTTAATTAAAGTGTTATATTGTATAACATAAATGTTTACGAAATACTATGAGACAGCAGATAAAAGGTGAATTGCAGATCGGAAAGAGATCATATAATGCTCAACAGCAACGCAAAATGCAATTACTTAATTGTTTAATTAAGTCGTATTATCTTTTATCAGTCCTACGTTATAAAAAGTTTTTTAAATACATTATATTGATCACACAGTTCATATTTCATTTAAGATACAAATATTCTTTTCTCCTTAAGTTTATATCAACACAAATAGAAATTTACTGTAACTTTAAGTATATATAAATCTAATGGAAGATTGCGAAATATCTTGATAATGTTTATTAGCTTTAGATATAATTGATGCGTCAGATGAATGCGTCAGATTGTACGAAACAGCAATTATTAATCATTCCTTTATAAGTGTTTTGGAGGTGATAAGCGAAAAGCCATGATTATATCGAGACTAACAAATTCCTAAGTCTTGTTTCGCTATTCGTCGCGATTATTGTTAGTTTTCAAATTAAACTCTCGAGGTGTAGTAAGACTGCGAGAAATTTATGCTGGTGTTCGCACTCGTGAAGATACTAAAAAAATTACACTTGAAAGAGAAATTCGTCTAAGAATATTGACGCCAAAGTGTATTGGTATTGCATTTAATATCTCTTAATTTGAAGTCGATAATTCAGATTATTGTTCTCCTATAAAACTTCTTTGAAACTTCACATGAATATGTTACATTCGTTATCAAAGTTCCAAAGATTCAAAGGTAAAAGAAAAGGAAACATATGGCAGCTATTCCGTGCCACAGATTTTGAATCGTTGATGTATCCTTGCTTCACCTTTTGCCGCATTCTCGGACTATTTCCATACAAGATCAACGCTACAACCATCACGATTTTGAAACCATGTTATATTCTGTCGACCATTATTAGCTGCATGTTTTGTGTTTACGATCTAATATATCTCTATGATATGAATATGTACAAAAATGCATTTGAAAGCATACCCAGGATACTTGAACGTAATAGCTTCCACATTTTCAGTGGTTTTATAATGGTCGTTACATTTATTTTGAGAGGACCACGAATGCGTCTACTTCAAACTTTATTAGAGGTCTCTTCAAGATTGCCCCAGGAATCATATCAGAATCTATCTAGACTGATCCATGCCAAGGACATTTTTGGACTCTTTTTTCTATTCGTGCATGGGTCGATATTTTATTATAGAATGCAATTTGTTGCTGTTTTACGCAAGATTTTCATACTATACTCCGTTTTGCTAGTGTTTCAAATGGATATGCTATACGTGAATTGTGTTTGCATATTAAAAGCTTGTTTCAAGCAAATCAATGACAATCTGGCAAATCTGCGAAAACTGACGGCAAATAGTGAGCTGTATCTCTTGAGGGGAACCCATCACGAGCAGAAGAATCCATTTCTATTGGTAAAACTTAAAGTTGTGAAAAAGCAGCATTTGGCAATCAGTAACACAGCGCAGATGCTAAAAACGATCTTCAGTTTGCAGCTTCTTTCTACAATAGTTGTGACTTTTACGCAAATCATTTTCAACCTATACTTTTACTTAGTGCGAGTACAAGTTGGTGTGCCTTTGAGTAATCTAGAAAAACAGCTCTATTACGAATTATTTATAACATCTGTAACATATTACTTTACGAAAGTGTTGTTGATAGTATGGGCTTGCGAAACCGGCAAAAATCAAGCCTTAGAGATTAATACAACCGTTCACGATGCAATTAACAATATCAGTGATAAGGAAATAAAATATGAGGTAACATAAAATAAAAATTACAATTTAGTTTGTATTATTAATTTATATTGTTAATTTTATATATTTTTTAAATTATATTCCACGTGTACTAATACAATTTTTAATTTAATTTATCAGATATATGACTACGTCTTTGAATCCCCTTTGCATTTAACAATTTTTTGATCTGCAGTTACAGTTATTTGCCTTGCAATTAATGCATTGTAAAAATATATTCTCCGCAAAAGGACTTAACGTGAACGCTACGCTTCTCACTGCGGTGAGTGATCAATCATTTGCTTTTATTAAATAAATGTGTGTATATTTAGCTTTATTTCGTGATTATGTTTTTTTAGATGGTGGGTGGTATTACTACGTACCTAATAATCTTGATACAATTCATGATAATGTCAAATTTTTGCGATGAAAAATTTCTAATGAATTTTACACATACCTAATTGATAAAAAGATACCTGGACCAAATATAAAGGATATATTAAATATTAATTATACTCTTTATTATTATTATTATATATAAAATAACATTGTGCATTATGAATCCGAGGTGTTTTATATGCTTATAGACAGATATATGTTTGCATATATTCATATATGTATAGGGTATTCAAAAATTTTTTATAAATAATCAGTTGCAAGAGACGATATTCACTCGTCATCGTCGTCGTCTCGTTCCCCTTGTATCAATATCGATGGTAGAAATACTAAGGGTAAAATACTAAGAAATAAAAAAACATTTAATTTAATTAGAGCAATGTATATAACTCGTATATTCGCAGAAGTTGCCGCAAGATAGCAGAAAGGAGACTAATTGCTAATAATTAATTATAATAAATCGGAATGAAGATTATAATGAATAACATTAAATAACAGTAATATAATGAGTAACATAAAATAAGTAATACGTTACAAGTAACACATTAAATAGTAATACATAAGATAGAATTAATTGTTTAGCCTTAAGTTTAATGATCTCTTCTCAGTCGTATAAAAAAATATTTATCAAATATGTTATTATATATTGATCAAATAAATTGTTTACTTATTTCATATAAAATAAAAATTTGCTATTCTCTTCTTGATTTTATATTAACCCAATATATATTTACTTTGTTTTTATCTATTATATATATGAATAATGGAAGGTCAAGAAATTTTGATAACATTCGTTTGGTACATGCTATTGTTCTGGATGTTCAAGGTTGAGAATTACATGACAGAGATAATTATATATTATTATTTTATGTGTGTTAAGAATAAATGAAAAGCCATAGTCACTTTATGATTAATAAATTCCTAAGAAATGCTTTTCATTTCTCTATACAAAGCAAAAAGTGTTAGTTTAAAAATTCAATTCGTCAAGTGTAGATAGATCGCGGTAAGTTTCTGCCAAGAAGATATTAAAAAATTACAGTTGAAAGAGAAATTTTGATGAATGAAATACATTGCTACTAATTGATAACGCAGTTAATATCTCCTTGCTTGTAATCTATGATTCAGATTATTGTTCATCCATAATACTTCAATGAATATGTTTAATTTATTTCGTCGACTGACGTTCCAAGGGTTCAAAGGTATAAGAAGAGAAAAAATATGGCAGCTATTCCGCGCTACGGATTTTAAATCGTTGATGTATCCTTGTTTTACTTTTTGTCGTATTGTGGGAACATTTCCATAATTTTTCATTATATTAATAGTGTCATATTGATAGTGAAATCGTATTTCAATATTCTCGGATTCAAACTACAAGACGCGTAATTTTCAAACACATTCTTTGTTAGCTTCATATAATGCATTTTTTTCTTTACGTTTACTAAGTATCATGCTCAATTGTGTTATTATTTTGTTGTTATCGAATCGTAAAATTTCTTTTAGTTCTCACTATATTCTGCAATAAAAATTAATTTTTCTGCTAACTCTTAATTTATATCACCACAATATACATTTACTTTAACCTTGTATTCAATTATAAATGAATATGATGACAGACTAAGAAACATCTTGATAACATTTATTGGCTTCGTACATGAACTAGATGCGCAAGATTGTGAATTACACGACACAATTAATTATATATAATTATTTTATGCGTGTTTTGGAAGTTATAAATGAAGAGTCATGGTTACTTAATAATTAACAAATTCCTGAGTCCAGTTGTGCATATACAACGCATTAATTGTTAACAGTTTTAAAATTAAACTCGTCAAGTGTAGTTAAACTGCGAGAAGTTTACGTCGATATACGAATTTGTTACATCAAAAAGTTGCCGAAAATTATATTTAAAAGAAAAATTTTTAACATATTAATGTCAATGTGTATCGATAACGCAGTTATCTCTTCGCTTGTAATCTAAGATTTAGATTACTGTTCTCCCGTAATATTTAAGGAACATGTTCAATTCGTTATCGAATTTACAAGGATTGAAAGATACGAAAAAAAGAAAAATACAGCAGCTATTCCGCGCTACTGACTTTGAATCATTGATGTACCCTTGCTTCATTTTTTGTCGTGTTCTGGGAATATTTCCATACAAGATCGAAGCTACAACTATTAAGACTTCTAAACCATGCTATATTCTTTGGATTTTTATTTTTCACATTTTGTGTGTTTACCAAATAATAAATTTCTATTACATGAATGTTTATGAAATATTTGCATTCAAAAGCGTACCCAGGATTCTTGAACGTAATTGCTTCTACATTCTTGGTAGTTTTATAATTGTTATCACATTCATTTCGAATGGACCACGAATGCGGTTACTTGAAAGCATAATGAAGCTATCTTTGAGAGTGCCTCAGAAATCATATCAGAATCTGTCTAGACTGATCCATGCCAAGGACATTTTTGGGTTCTTTTTAATAGTTCTGCAATTGTTAATAAGTTTGTTTAATTTGCGGTTTAATTTATTCCGCAAGATTCTCTCGTTATACATTATTTTGTTAATATTTCAAATGGATATGTTATACATAAATTGTGTTTGCGTAATAAAAGCTTGTTTCAAGCAAATTAACGACAGTCTGGTGAATCTGCGAAAACTGATAGCGAACGGTGAGCCATATCTCTTGAGAGGAAATTACAAGCAGAAAAATCTACTACTACTAATGCAACTCAAGGCTGTGAAAAAGCAGCATTTGAAAATCAGTGACACAGTACAGATGTTGAATACAATTTTTTGTTTGCATCTCCAATTTACGACAATTATGTCTTTCATTGAAATCACTTTCAACGTGTACTTCTACTTAGTGCGGAAAGTACAAGGGGATGTGTCTTTATCTAATGCGGAAAAGCAGATGTATTACGAAACCTTTATTGTAGTTGGAACATTTCACATTGTAAAATTAATATTGATAGTATGGGCTTGCGAAACCAGCAAGAATCAAGCTGTAGAGATCAACACCACTGTTCACGATGCATTTAATAGCACCACCAATGAGGAAATAAAATACGAGGTAGGTTAAAAGAATTATAGTCTAATTCGCATATTTTACGTATTTTTCTAATTATGTCCGACGTATACTAATGTGATTTTTAATATATTAATTTATCAGATTTTTAACTACATCTTTGAACACTATTTAATAATTTTTTAATCTGATGTTGTAGTTGCGGCTTTTTTCCTTGCAATTAATACATCGCAAAAATATATTCTCTGCAAAGGGTTTTATTGTGGATGCTTCGCTTCTCTCTACGGTAAGTAATCCATCATTTGCATCTCTTTTAAATGAATGTATATATATTACTCTACATCTTAATTGTGTTTTCCAGATGGTGGGTAGTATTACAACGTACATAATAATTTTGATACAATTCCTGGTAATGTCGAATTCTTGCGATAAAAAATTTTTGATCAATTTTTCACGTACAATTTAGTTAACAAAAAGATATCTGGATAATCAAATATAACAATATGTAAAAGACATTTTAAATATTGTACTCGTTTTTTAATTGTAAGTAGAATGTCATTGTGAGTAATTTACAAATTGCTTATAAACATGTTTATATATATGCATATATTTACAGAGACATTTAAAGTCTTGTATCAACAGTATGTAAACAATCAATAGCAAACACACGTTTTATTAATTTAAGTACAATACAATTACAGACAATGTACGTAGTATTGACATTTCTGATAAATATCATCGTATTTACTAAAAAAATGTCACAAAATTTAAATTCTTAATTACTTTTGATTATAATATCTATTAATATCTATTAATAAATTTAAATATTAGTAAATAAAATCAATGTCACAGATTTGTTTCTACCGTAACATTATAACTTATGCAATAACATGTATAATTAATAATCATTCTTACGTCCTGTTTCTCTATATATCAAGTCATATTTCAGATGAAATATCGCTTTATTAATAGTATTTTAGCAATAAACATATAAATAAAAGATAAGTTAATTTCTTATTTTATTGATGTTTTACTGATGGCGGTATAAGAACGAATAATTTTTCAAATCCGAAATTACTCTTATATTTTATATTTTTATAATTGTGAGTGTTGCGTTAAATGGTTTCTAGGCAATTTCACTGCCGATTATCAATATAATTCAATTTATTCAAAAACGTTATATAAGACCGGCGATGTGGCACGTTATATATAACCGATAATGTGGCGCTGATGCTCATTCTGACAAAAAGAACACAGCTATCTGGCTTGCCAGAGTGACAAAATTGAGCTGGAGAATTCTCTGAATTCAAAAAACAATTAGACCTATAAACTAAGAAAGTTAACATAAAGGCAAAATAAATTTCTTTTGATTTTAATTGTTTTAACAGTGGGGATATGTATTTTTCATCTTTAAGTAACAAAGATGTGTTATTTTATTTAACGATTCGAAACACTTCACTTAATAGTTATTAGCTTATATAAATGTAAAAAGAACAGATATATCCTATAATATGTTATGTTAGAAATATCTAATAAAGAAGACAAAAATATAAAGATTTGTTGAAAAACATGGAACCAAGAATATGGAATCAAGAATCTCCATTTGATGAGTCAATAAATTAAAATGAGCCCAAAATAACATTAAATAAGCAAAATATAATTATTATTATTTATACATAATTATTTTATTAAATCGTATTATAAACATTTTTTAAACATATTATTTTGATTAAATCAACTGTTCATATTTCAATGTATATATTTCAATGATTATTTAAAATACAAATTTAACTTTTTTTCTTAATTTTATGTCAATACTACATATATTTACCAAAATTTGTAATTATCTATATCTGAATCTATATAATAGTAGACTAAGTAATATCTTGATAATATTCACTCACTTGGTACATGATCTATATTGTGAATTACATGACAGAGATAATTATACATCAGTATTTTATGTCGTGTTCCAGGGATAATAAATGAAAACCTATGATTATTTTGTAAATAACAAACTCTCGTGTCCCGTTTCTCTATACGAAGCAAAAATTGTAAATAGTTTCAACATTAAATACGCTAAGTGTAGATAGACTACGAGGAGTTTATATCGGTTAATACATCGTCGTGGAAATACTCAAAAATTACACTTGGAAGAGAAATTTTTGAAAATACATTATTACTAAAGTGCATTGATAACGCAATTACAATAATATAGTTAATTAATAATTTTGTGGTTATAGTATATGATTTACATTGCTGATCTTTCATAATACTTTCACAAACATGTTTAATTCATTGAAATTTCGAAGATTCAAAATTAAGAGAAAAGCAAAAATGTGGCAGCTATTTCACGCCACGGACTTTGAATCCTTGATGTACCCTTGCTTCACTTTTTGTCGTATTCTGGGAATATTTCCATACAAGATCTACGCTTCAACTATTAAGACTTCTAAACCATACTACATCCTATGGATTGTTATTATTTGCGTTTTCTGTGTTTATGATGTAATAAACCTCTACGAAATGAACGTTTATAAAAAATTTGTATTTAAAAGCGGACCCAGAACACTTGAACGTAATTGCTTCTTCATTCTTGGTGGTTTCATAACAGTCATGACATTCATTTTCAGTGGACAACGAAAGCGCTTACTTGAAATCATATTAAAGCTCTCTTTAAGAGTGCCCCAGAAATCATATCAGAATCTGTCAAGGCTGATCCATGCCAAGGACATTTTTGGATTCTCTTTTATATTTGTGCAATTGTTGATATGTTTTTTTAGTATGCAGAGTGATACATACAAAAAGATTCTCATGGTATACATCATTTTGTTGATGTTTCAAATTGATATGTTATACATGAATTGTGTTTGCGTATTAAAAGTTTGTTTCAAACAAATCAACGACTATCTAGCGAATTTGCGAAAACTCATGGCAAACGGTGAGCCATATCTCTTGAAATGGGGAACCCATCATGAGCAGAAAAATTCATTCCTACTGATGGAACTCAAGGCTGTAAAAAAGCAGCATCTGGCAATCTGTGACACAGTACAGATGCTGAATACAACCTTCTGTTTGCAACTCTTATCTACGATAATTATGGCCTTCATCGAAATCACTTTCAACATGTACTTCTATTTAGTGCGAAAAGTACAAGGGGATACATCTTTACTTTCTGAGCTGGAAAAACAGGTATATTATGAATCCTTTATTGTATTTGGGACACATCACATTATGAAAATAGTATTGATAGCATGGGCTT
Organism: Wasmannia auropunctata; assembly: GCF_000956235.1. Lineage (NCBI taxonomy): Eukaryota > Metazoa > Arthropoda > Insecta > Hymenoptera > Formicidae > Wasmannia > Wasmannia auropunctata. Next base: position 287,333 of record NW_012026951.1, read on the forward strand.
GCGAAACCGGCAAGAATCAAGCAATAGAGATAAATACCACTGTTAACGACCTGCATAACAGTACCAGCGATGAGGAAATAAAATACGAGGTACATAAGTTAAAAATTACATTTATAATTTATTTTGCATATTTTACGTATTTTTCTAATTATATGTCTAGCGTATTAATGTGATTTTTAATATATTAACTTCGGATTTATAACTACATCTTTGAACACTGGACTCAACAGTTTTTTTATTTGATGTTGTAGTTACGACTTTTTTCCTTGCAATTAATGCATTGCAAAAATATATTCTCCGCAAAGGGCCTTAATGTGGATGCTACGCTTCTCTCTGCGGTAAGTTATCAATTATTTCCATTTATTAAATAAATGTAAGTATATTTAGCTATACATCGTAATCATATTTTTCAGATGGCGGGTGGTATTACCACATATATATTAATTATGATACAATTTCTAGAGATGTCAAATTCATGTAACAAAAATTTTTAGTCAATTTTACACATATAATCTAGTTAAGAAAATGATGTCTATCTAGACCGAATGTATTTCAAATTTCAACTTCAAATATCATACTTGTTTTTTTTATTATTAATAGAATATCATTGTTAGTAGTTTTTCAAGTTGTTTAATAGATATATTTATAGATACATTTATGTATGTACATATTTATAGGGACATTTAATAGTTTTATAAATCAAGAATATCTAAAGAATCTATAGCAAGCAAATGATGTTTTTTAATTATTTATTTAGGACAATTAGACATTATATGTAATGTTTGTGTGACATTTTTAATAAATATTTTATATTCACTAAATATGTTACAAATTTAAATTTATATTTCTTCTTTAATACGCTACAGCTACATGGAGCCAAGGCCTACCACTCTTTTTATATGTCTGTAGTGCGCAAACTGATTGTACACAGGCATATGGGATCTACAGTTTAAAGCCAAATCTGAACGACAGAATTTTTTGAAAGAGGTTTTCGAGGCAAAGGATACTCTCGGTGATTTGCCGGACCTCCGGAGAAAAGACGCGAGCATATGAAAATTTGTTAGTTCTATCGCGAGAATCGAATCTGGGATTCGTGGTATGACAGACCAATGCGCTGCTTGTCACATCACAATTGCGCCCAAATTATTATTTACTTTTGCGTAAATAATATCTAATTAACAAATTCAAATATTAGTAAATAAAATTAATTAAAAATTTATTTTTAATGAAATATTACAATTTACGCAACAATAATATTAATACATTAAGTTATGTCATAGATAAAATATCGCTTTATTAATAGTAATATATAATATAAACATAATATAAATATACATATATAAATATTTTTCAAGTATATTATGTTGAAAAATCAGTTATTATATTATATAGTTCTTATTCATACAAAGTACGAGAATCGTTCAATAATTAACGAGACAAACTGCAATAGCAGGAAAACTACTGAATATTATTAGATGAAACTTTCTGAGGGTCAAATTGGCAATCTTGGGGACAAATTCAATCAGCTGTTTGAAAGAAATAAAAGTAAACATAATCTCTTTTGTTTATTTCAGAAAATGTCAGCTCCTCTCGAAACGTGTTCGCCAGAAGAGCAACGTTCAGTGATAAGATTTTTGTTATCCGAAGGAAACCGACCGAAATTTATTCGAGAATGTTGAAACAGTATGGTGAAAAGTCTTTAAGCCACGGAAACGTGTCGTGAATAAGTGGATTGAATAGTTTAATTCGGGCAGAACAAGTGTCACCCATCTTCATCGCTCTGGACGACCGATTGAAGTCTTGACCGACTTTTCACCATACTGTTTCAACATTCACGAGTAAATTTCGGTTTCACACCTTCGGATAACAAAAATCTTATCACTAAACGCTGCTCTTCTGGCGGACACGTTTCGAGAGGAGCTGACATTTTAAAATGAACAAAAGAGGTAATGTTTACTTTTATTTCTTTCAAAAGCAGGTTGAATTTGTCCCCAAGGTTGCCAACTTGGCCCTCAAAAAGTTTCATCTAATAACATTCAGTAGTTTTCCCGCTATTGCAGTTCGTCTCGTTAATTATTGAACGACCCTCGTATTTAAGATAATAATTAAAGTCAAGATATTTAAAGTAAAAATTTAACTTTTTTTCCTAATATCAGCTTTATATCAGCACGATATATACTTACTGCAATTTCGTAATTACCTATACGTACATGAATCTAATGAAAGACTAAGAAATAATGATACAATTCATTCGCTTGAATTAGATGCTTAAGATTGTGGACTACATGACACAAATAATTATATGTATATCAATATTTTATACCATAATTCTAGGATAATAAACAAAATAGTTCATGAATAACAAATTCCTGAGTTCTGTTTCTCTGTACAAAGCAAGAATTGTCAGTAGTTCCAAAATTGAATTCACTAAGTGTAGACAGACTATAAAAAGTTTATAAGTCGGTTACTGCATTGTCGTGCAGATAAAAATTTATAGTGGGAAGAAAAATTTATGTAAATATATATTTACTAAAATGCATTAATAACGCAATTACAATAATATGGTTAATTAATAATTTTTATGTTATAGTCCATGATTTAAATTGCTGATCTTTTATAATACTTCGACGAACATGTTCAATTTATCGAAATCTAGAGGATTCAAAACTAAAAGAAAAGCAAACATATTTCAGCTATTCCGCTCCACGGATTTTGAATCGCTAATGTACCCTTGCTTTATTTTTTGTCGAATTCTAGGAATATTTCCGTATAAGCTCAATGGCTCAACCATCAAGATTTCCAAGCAACATTATGTTATGTCAATTATAATTATTTATATTTTTTGCATTGGCGAACTAATATCTATATATGATGTCAATTTTGCAAATGATATTGAATTCAAAAACAAAATAACCAGGATACTTCAACTTAATTGCTTCTTCATTTTTGGTGGTTTTACAACAATCGTCACACTCATTTCAAATGGTCCACGAATGCGTTTACTTCAGATTATACTAAAGCTCTCATTGAGATTGCCTCAGAAATCGTATCAAAATCTATCTAAATTAATCCACACCAAGGACATTTTTGGATTGCTTTATATAATCGTGCAACTGTTGAGATATTACATGTGGATGCAATTTAATATCATACGCAAGATTACCACACTATACATCGATTTACTGGAGTTTGAAATAAATATGCTATACGTGAATTGTGTTTGCGTATTAAAAGCTTGTTTCAAACAAATCAACGACAGTCTGGTGAATCTTCGAGTATTTATGACAAATGGTGAGCTATATCTTTCAAGGGGACCTTATCATGAACTGAAAAATCCATTTCTACTGATGAAACTCAAGACTTTGAGAGAACAGCATCTGGCACTCAGCGACACAGTACAGACAATGAAAACGATTTTCAGTTTGCAACTTATTTGTACGATAACTTTGACTTTTATTCAAATCACTTTTAATATGTACTTTTACTTAATGCAAGCAACACGAGAAACTGTGAGTATGAGCAATTTCGAAAAACAGGTGTACATCGAGAGCTTTATAATAATTTCAACATATTGCATTATGAAATTACTGTTGATAATATGGGCTTGTCAAACCGCCAAGAATCAAGCCATGGAGATCAACACCACCGTTCTCGATGTGTATAATTGCATCAGCGATAAGGAAATAAAATACGAGGTAGATTTTAAAAAATATAATTTAATTTGAATGTCCTTTGTACGCATATTTCTGTAATTGACATGCGTGAATGCGATTTTTAATACAATAATTCATCAGATATGTATAATTACATCTTTAAATCTTGTCTTTAATAATTATTTAATTTAACCCAGTTACAGTTATTTTCTTTGCAATTAATGCATCATAAAATTATATTCTCCACAACGGTATTTAATGTGGACGCTACGCTTTTCGTTACGGTGAGTGATTAATTATTTGAATTGGTTAAATAAGTGTAGGAATATTTATTTATAATCATAATTTTATTCTTTTTTAGATAATAGGTGGTATTGTCACATATCTATTAATTTTGGTACAATTCATGTTTATGTCAGCTTCTTGCGATGGAAAAGCTTTAAAGAATATTACACATGTAATCTAATTAAAAAAAGATTCTCGGATTGAATGTAAAAGATAATTTAGACATAAATTATTTTTGTCAGTGGGACGTCATTGTGAGTAGAATATTTCAGGAATATTTCAGTTTTATGCTTATAAACATATTCACAGTATGTCTGTATAGAAACTTTTAAAAGTCTTATAATACACAGTGGGTTAATAATACAGTAGCAAACAGATGATATTATTTATTTAAGTATACAATTATATAATATATGTAATACCTATTTTTGAGAATAATGTCCAACATGAGGAATGAGTGTACAGTTGAATAATCTACTTATGTAATGTAGATGTTTTTGAGAAATATAATTTTAAACTTATCAAATATGTTACACAATTTGAATTCATCAATTATTCTTGTATCATAATTAAAATCGATTAAATTAATAAATCCATAATAATTTAATTTAATTAGGGTAATGTATTGATAATATGTATATTAATAATATGCTGTAAAACAGCAGAAAGCAGATGCATTGCTAACGATCACAGCAAATGAGAAAGATCTTACAATGAACCAAACAAATAACAATGAATACGCAAATATAATTATTTAATTGCATTATCAGGTCGTATTACTTTTTTATCACTAGCATAATAAAAATTTTTCAAATACATTATGTTGATCGAATAAACTGTTTGTTTCGTTTACAGTAAAAATTTTATATTCTTTCCTAACTTCATATCAGCACGGTATATATTTACTGTAACTTCGTAATTTAATCTATATAGCTAATGGAAGATTAAGAAACATCTTGATAATACGTATTGCTTATTACACGATCTCGATGCTATAGATTATGAATTACATGACACAGATAATTATACATCACTACTTTATGCCGTGTTCCGGAGATAATAAGCGAAAACCCATGGTTATTTCATGAATAAAAAATTCTTGAGTCCTGTCTCTTTATACAAAGCAAAAATTATTAGTAGTTTTAAAATTAAGTGCTCCAAGTGTTGGTAGACTGCGAAAAGTTTATATCAGTTACTACATTATCGTGGAAATACTAAAAAATTATACTTGGAAGAAAAATTTTTGTAAATATATATTTACTAAAGTTCATTAATAACGCAATTACAATAATATGGTAAATTTATAATCTTTATGGTTTATGATTCAGATTGTTGATTTCTTATAATATTTCGATAAACATGTTCAATTTATTGTCGAAATTCCAGGGATACGAAATTAAAAAAAAATCAAAAATATGTCAGCTATTCCGCTCCACGGATTTTGAATCGTTAATGTATCCTTGTTTCACTTTTTGTCGCATTCTGGGAATATTTCCATACAAGATCAATGGATCAACCATTAAGATTTGCAAGCAACAGTACGCTCTATCGACAATAATTTTTATCATTTTTTGCGTTAGCGATCTAACAGCTATATATGGTGCCTATTCTTCCAAAAACATTGTTAATAAATTCAGAAACGATATAACCAGAACACTTGCAGTGAACTGCTATTACATTCTTGGAAGTTTTATAATAGTCATCACGTTCTTTTCAATTGGATCACGAATGCGTTTACTTCAGACTATTCTAAAGCTCTCCTTGCGATTGCCTCAAAAAGCATATAAAAATCTATCTAGACTGATCCATATCAAGGACATTTTTGGATTTTCTTATATAACCGTGCAACTCTTGGTATATTATATTTGGCTGCAGTTTCACATCATATTTAAGATCCTTCAACTATACATGATATTGTTGGAGTTTCAAATAAATATGCTATACATGAATTGTGTTTGCATATTAGAAGCTTGTTTCAAACAAATCAACGACAGTCTGGTGAATCTTCGGGAACTTATGGCAAATGGTGAGTTATATATCTTAAGGGAATCCTATCATAAATTAAAAAATCCATTTCTACTGATGGAACTCAAGGCTTTGAAAGAACAACATCTGGCACTCAGCCACACAGTACAGATAATGAAAACGACCTTCAGTTTGCAACTCATTTCTACGATAATTATGACCTTCATTGAGATCACTCTAAATTTATATTTTTACTTAACGCAAGTAATTAAAGAAGCTGTAAATATGAGTTATATGGAGAAACAGCTCTACACCGAGAGTTTCATATTTTGTATAATATATGAAACTACAAAGCTGTTGTGTATAATATGGGCTTGTCAAACCGCCAAGAATCAAGCCATGAACATCAACACCACCGTTCTCGAGATGTTTAACAGCATCAACGATAAGGAAATAAAATACGAGGTAGATTTAAAAAATTATAATTTAATTCGAATGTCCTTTGTACGCATATTTCTGTTGCCATGCTCTAAGACGATTTTTAATATTAATTTATCGGATATATGTATAATTACGTCTTAAAATTCTGTCTTTGATAATTATTTGATTCAACGCAGTTACAGTTATTTTCTTTGCAATTAATGCATCATAAAATTATATTCTCCGCAACGGTATTTAATGTGGACGCTACGCTTCTCGTTACGGTAAGTGATTAATTATTTGAATTAGTTAAATAAGTGTGGGCGTATTTATTTGGCTACTGTTTATAATTTTATTCTTTTTTAGATAATAGGTGGAATTGTCACATATCTATTAATTTTGGTACAATTCATGTTTATGTCGGCTTCTTGCGATGGAAAAGCTTTAAAGAATGTCACAGTAATTTAATCTAATAAAAAAATGATCGATTTAAATATACAATGAAAGATATTTTAAACATTAATTACTTTTAATTCTTATTATTGTGCGTGGAACTTAATATAAATAAAATGTTTGGATGTTTTATGCTTATGGACATACTTACAATATATGTATATCTAAAGAAACTTTTAAAGATCTCATATACATACTCAGATATTATATACTTACCAATATATTAATAATCAGTAGCAAACAGATGATTTTATTTATTTTAGTAATCAGTTATACATGTTTAACATGATAAATGCGTATACGATTAAATAATCTACTTAATTAATGAAAATATTTCTGAAAAATATCACTTTAAACTTCTACACTTAAATGTGTTACACAATTTAAATTTTTCAAACATCTTTGTTTTTTAATTAAAATCGATAAATAAAAATTAATTTAATTAGAGAAATATACATAATATGGTAGGATATAGCAAAAAGCAGATGCATTGCTAACAATCATAGCAAATTGAAAAGGCCATACAATGAGACAACAAATAAATACGTAAATACAATTACTTAAATATCTTTATCAACTGGTAATATTTTTATCACTAAAATTACAATAAACAGTTCAAATACATTATATTGACGAAATGAATTGTTTGTTTCATTTAAAGTAAAAAATTTTCTATTCTTTTCCTAACTTCATATAAGCACGACATATATTTACTGCAACTTCATAATTATCTGTATAGGTATGGTAATGGAAAATTAAGAAACATCTTGATAATATTTATTCGCTTGGTACCTGATCTCGATGCTATAGATTATGAATTACATGACACAGATAATTATACATTACTATTTTATGCCGTGTTCCGGAGATAATAAGTGAAAACCCATGGTTATTTTGTGAATAACAAATTCTTGAGTCCTGTTTTTTTATACAAAGCAAAAATTATTAATAGTTTTAAAATTAAGTACTTCAAGTGTAGGTAGACTGCAAAAAGTTTATATCGGTTACTACATTATCGTGGAGATATTAAAAAATTATACTTGAAAACAAATTTTTATAAATATATTTTTGCTAAAATGTATTAGTAACGCAATTACAATAATATGATTATTAATTTATAATCTTTATGATTATAGTTTATGATTCAGATTGCTGATTTCTTATAATACTTTGATGAACATGTTCAATTTATCGTCGAAATTCCAAAGATTCAAAACTAAAAGAGAAGCAAAAATATATCAGCTATTCCGCTTCAGGGATTTTGAATCACTAATGTATCCTTGCTTCATTTTTTCCCGCATTCTGGGAATATTTCCATATAAAATCAATGGATCAACCATTAAGATTTGCAAGCAACACTTTGTCCTATCGACTGCTATTTTTACCATTTTTTGCATTGGCGATTTAAAAATCATATACAATGTCTATTTTTCCAAAAATACTGTTCATCAATTTAAAAGTGAAATATCCAGAACACTCATGACAGCCAGCTTTTACATTTTTAATAGTTTTACAACAATCATCACGTTTATTTCAATTGGACCACGAATGCGTTTACTTCAGACTATACTAAAGGTCTCTTTGGGATTACCTCAGAAAGCATATCAAAATCTATTTTGGCAGATCTACGCCAAGGACATTTTTGGATTCTTTTATATAATCGTGCAACTTTTGATATATTGTTTTTGGTCTAAGGCTGATGTTATACGCAAGATTTTTCATATATACGTGATGTTGTTGGATTTGCAAATAGGTATGCTATATGTAAATTGTGTTTGCGTATTAAAAGCTTGTTTCAAACAAATCAACGACAATCTGGTGAATCTTCGAAGACTCACGGTAAATGATGAGTTATATCTCTTGAGGAAACCTTATTATGAACTAGAAAATCCGTTACTACTGATGGAACTTAAGGCTTTGAAACAGCAGCATCTGGCACTCAGCGGCACAGTACACATGATGAAAACGACCTTCAGTTTACATCTCATTTCTACAATAACTGGGACCTTTATTGGGATTACTCTCAATTTATATTTTTACTTAATGCAAGTAGTACAAGAAGCTGTGATTATGAGCAATCACGATAAACAGTTATATTCCGTGAGCCGCATAACAATTATAATATATGAAATCATAAAACTATTGTTAATCATATGGGCTTGTCAAACCGCCAAAGATCAATCCATGAAGATCAACACCACAGTCCTCGTCGTGTTTAACAGCATCAGTGATAAGGAAATAAAATACGAGGTAGATTTAAAAAATTATAATTTAATATGCATGTCTTTTGTACGTATATTTTTGAAATTATGCCGTGTGTAAATGCGCTTTTTAATGTATTAATTTATCAGATATATATATATATATATATATATATATATATAATTACGTTTTCATTTCTGTTGTTAATATTTATTTGAACTAACGCAGTTACAGTTATTTTCTTTGCAATTAATGCATCATAAAACTATATTCTCCGCAACGGTGTTTAATGTGGATACTACACTTGTCCTTACGGTACGTAATAAATTGATAAAATAAGTGTATGCATATTTATTTGTGTTTATAATCTTTTTTTTCGTTTTATTCTTTTTCAGATGATGGGTTTCATTGTCACATACCTATTAATTTTGATACAATTCATGTTCATGTCGGTTTCTTGCGATGGAAAAACTTAATATTACAATAATATAATCTAATTAACAAAAAAATTCCCTTATTAAATGTAAAATATATTTTAAACATTAATTATTTTATTTTTATTATTGTGAGTGGAACGTTATTATTAATAAAATTATTAGGATGTTTTATGATTATAGATACAGTATATATGTATAAAAATTTTTAAGTATCTCAAACATGTTAATAATCAATAATAAATGGTTTTATTTATTTTAGTAATTAGTTTTACAGTAACATAGACATTTTTGAGGAATATATTTAATGTGAGAAAAAAGTATATAATTAAACAATCTACTTATGCAATGTAAATATTTCTGAGAAATAACACTCTAAATTTATACACTTAAACATGTTATACAATTTAATTTTTTAAATTATCCTTGTATTTTAATTAATATCAATTGATAAATACAAATGAATTTAATTTAGTTAGATAAATATAATACGTATATTATTAATCTGCCGCAAGATAGCAGACAGCAGATGCATTGCTAACGACCACAGCAAATTGGAAAGATCTTACAATGAATCAAACAATAACAATAAATAGACAAATACAATTACTTAAATATCTTTATCAAGTATTGTATTATTTTTTTATCACTCATATTACAAACAATTTTCAAAATACTAATTATATCAAATAAACTGTTTTATTTAAAATAAAAATTTTCTGTTCTTTTCCTAACTTCATATCAGCACGATATATACTTACCGTAAGTTTGCAATTATCTATACAGCTAATGGAAGACCAAGAAATACCATAATAATGTTCGTTCGCTTGGTACATGATCTAGATGCTCAAGATAGTGTATTATATAACACAAATAATTATACATCACTACATTGTGCCGTGTTCCGGAGATAATAAGCAAAAACCCGTGGTTATTTCATGAATAACACATTCTTGAGTTCTGTCTCTTTATACAAAGCAAAAATTGCTAGTAGTTTCAAAATAGGTACTCTAAGAGTAGACAGACTACAAAAGTAAACTACATCATCGTAAATATACTAAAAAGTTACGCTTGGAAGAAAAATTTTTGTAAATATATATTTGCTAAAATGTATTAGGAACGCAATTACAATTATAATATGGTTAATTAATAAATTTCACGGTTATAGTCTATGATTCAGATTGCTGATCTTTTATAATATGTCGACGAACATGTTTAATTTATCATCGAAGTTTCAAGGATTAAAAACTAAAAAAAAAGCAAAAATATGTGAGCTATTTCGCTCCATGGATTTTGAATCGCTAATGTATCCTTGCTTCATTATTTGTCGCATTCTGGGAATATTTCCATATAAAATCAATGGATCAACCATCAAGATTTGCAAGCAACGTTCTGCTTTATCGACTATAATTTTTACTATTTTTTGCATTGGCGATGTAATAATTATATATAATGTCTATATTTCCAAAAGTGTTATTCGTCAATTCAGAAAAGACACAGCCAGGATACTTATAACAACCAAGTATTACGTTTTTCATAGTTTTATGACGGTCGTCACGTTCATATCAATTGGACCACGAATGCGTTTACTTCAGACTATACTAAAGCTCTCTTTGGGATTGCCTCAGAAAGCATATCAAAATCTATCTAGACAGATCCATTTCATGAACATTTTTGGATTCTTTTATGTAATCGTGCAATTTTGGTTATATTATAATTGGTCTCAGAGTGATGTCATACGCAAGATTTTCCGTATATACGTCATGTTGTTAGACTTACAAATAAGTATGCTATACGTAAATTGTGTTTGCGTATTAAAAGCTTGTTTTAAACAAATCAACGACAGTCTGGTATATCTTCGGGAACTTATGGAAAATGGTGAGCTCTATCTCTTGAGAGGATCTTATCATGAACTGAAAAATCCGTTCCTA
>NW_012026951.1:298725-299307 GCF_000956235.1 Wasmannia auropunctata
TGCGATCGCGTCTGTACGCGTTTGTAGCTAATAGAATACTCTGATATTTCTGTAGGTCATCGTCATTGTAGACCGCTTTATTTGGATAACACATGAAAATCAATTCGTAAAGTCCTTGTGTTCCAGCATAACTTTTCCCATCAATGATTATATTATCGTTTTAACCCTTGTCTCTATAACCGGGTACCCGGATGCCCATTTCGTACTTTTTGTCTTAATATCAATGACTTTCACTCAAAATAGCGCCAAACGGCTCCGGTTCCCCATTATTTAGACAATTTCACGTAAATTTAGCTGGTTGTTTAAAAACTTGTCATAAAAATATATTAATTTTTTGGTCGTCAAAGTTAACTACACGATTTCAATAACCGGGGTACCCGGGTACCCACGCAGAAATTTTCTATGTGAATGTAAAAAAGGGTGCCTAAACCGCTTCTCGATCTTTCGGTCTAGCTTCCCGCATCTTTAAACAATAGTGTGTGCAACTGTTATGACCTCCCCATCCCTTCTCTTGTGCTTAGAAACAAGTTTGAACGTGTGTAGCTTAGTTTCAAAACGGACTCCGTGGAGTCGAGAACGTCT
>NW_012026951.1:304793-305793 GCF_000956235.1 Wasmannia auropunctata
CTCTTCCGATCGTTGGCGAACTAATAAATGTGTATAATATCAATTGGAAAAATACTGCTCAGGAAGATCATAAATTAAACAACGAAATAACCGACAAACTTTCAATGAATTGGTTCCACATCTGTGGTGGTTTTACATCAGTTGTTACATTCATTTCAATTAGATCACGAATGCGTTTACTTCAGACTATACAAAAGCTATCTTTGCGATTGCCTCAGAAGTCATATCAAAATCTATCTAGACTGATCCATGCCAAGGACATTTTTGGATTCTTTTTTATAGTCGTGCAATATTGGGTATATTATATTTGTGTCCAGACTGATGTTATATACAATATTGTCACACTATACATCGCTTTGTTGGAGCTTCAACTAAATATGCTATACGTGAATTGTGTTTGCGTATTAAAAGCTTGTTTCAAACAAATCAACGACAGTCTGATGAATCTTCGAGAACTTATGACAAATGGTGAGCTATATCTTTTGAGGGAACCCTATCATGAACTGAAAAATCCGTCCCTACTGACGGAACTCAAGGCTTCAAAGCAGCAGCATCTGGGACTTAGCGACACAATACAGTTGATGGAAACGATCTTCAGTGTGCAACTCATTTTTACGATACTTATGACCTTCATTCAAATCACTCTCCATTTATACTTTTCGTTAGTGCAAGTAGTACAAGAAGCTGTGAATTTGAGCAATCTGGAAAAACAGTGCTATTCCGAGAGCTGCATAGCAGTTGTAACATATTACATTATAAAACTGTTGTTGATAATATGGGCTTGCCAAACCGCCAAAAATCAAGCTATGGAAATCAACACCACCGTTCTTGACGTGTTTAACAGCATCAGCAATAAGGAAATAAAATACGAGGTAAAGTAAGAATTTATAATTTCTTTCGCTTACGTTAATTGTAGGTATATTTTATAATTATGCCTTGCACTAATGAAATTTCTCATATATTAATTTGTCAGATGTATATATATATATATATATATATA
>NW_012026952.1:0-434 GCF_000956235.1 Wasmannia auropunctata
TGTGCTCTTCCGATCTTAATCGCGTTATTGAGTTCTTTCTTTGGTAAGGAACAATAATATGAGATTGGAGTAACTTCAGACACAATCCTTCTTTGTTGTTTTAAAATCAACCACTCAATTTTTTTATCAATTCTGAACCTTTCTCTCAACCAAAACTGATAATTATTTTTCTCTTGGCAATCAAAATATCTATGTTCCACCGATAGTGGTAATAAATTAGAAATTTTTCTGTTTAAGTTAAAAATTTTTTTTAACAATTAATAATAGATTTTGACAATTAATACTAGATTAAAACGATTTGCAGTTAAGGATAAACATAAGAAAGGTTATAATGACAGGACAGATGAAAAAAATAATTGGTTTTTCACAATACCATATGTTAAAACTATCTCTGAATCCTGTCTCTTATACACATCTCTGAGCGGGCTGGCAAG
>NW_012026952.1:5181-6246 GCF_000956235.1 Wasmannia auropunctata
TGCTCTTCCGATCTTTGATATCTTTATTTGATTATTAAATGATATATAATACTTTAAACAAATGCAATAGCTCAGTCCGATTTCTAATAACAATTTCTATACAAACAGATCTCAGATATTGTTGTTAATTTACTAGATGTCGTGTTATAAACAAATGGATAATGCGAGAGATTTAGAATTTATTCTATTTAATTTATTAGTGTTGAATAACAAATTAAATAAACAATCCATCCAAAAAAATGGATTATCGATGTCTTTAGTCAATTGTTAAATAATTGATTTTAAACAATTGCAATAGTTTAGACCGATTTCTATGTCCTAATTAACAAAGGCTGCATAAATAGATCTTATATCATTGTTAACTTGTTAAATATCGCATTATAAACAATATTCTAAATAAATGAATGTTTGAGAAGTTTAGAACTTATTTTGTTTAATTTATTAATGCTAAATAACAATTATCAAAAAGATAGATCATCAGTATCTTTATTCAATAATTAAATAATATACTTTAAACAAATACAATATTTTATTTCGATTTCTAAATTTTAATTAACAATTTACATACAAACAGATCTCAGATATCATCGTTAATACCCGATTATTAAATAATAGACTTTAAACAAATGCAATAGGTTCAGTCCAATTTCTAAATATTAATTAATTTTAATTAACAATTATCAAATATTATCATTTATTAATTATAAAAGATATCGCGTTAAACATTTTATTATTCGTATTCACAAACAGCAAGGATGAAATAATATGTAAGAACACGTTATGTTTTCGAACGGCGTGCGTAACCTCACATAAGAACGCATCTTGACGAACAGTCGTTCGCTTTGTGAATGGGGCTTGGCGGCCAGCCAAGCTGTCTGAAGACGACGACGACGACGGCGACGAAGATTGGAATCGCCAAAGTGGCATTTTTATAGATTTTTATAGACTCGATTTCGAGACCTCAGGATTGACTGCACCGATTTTATTCGGACTGGTCTCAATTGAAAGTTCGTATCGACATTATATAACGACTGTCTCTTATACACATCTCTGAGCGGGCTGGCA
>NW_012026952.1:6266-12379 GCF_000956235.1 Wasmannia auropunctata
GACAAACACTCGGCATACGGAACGCACCCCCGAGCACGACGAAAAGTTCGCCCGGGCGTTTGAAAACTGTGAAAACGGAACGCGGTTATGACGTCACACCTCTTAAACGGAACGGATTTGGACGAAAAGTTGTCGTCCGGGCGTTAATACGGACGCACACTTGGTATTGCGCCGCTACCGCGTCGCTTAAAATTAATATATAGTATATTAACAGTACATTTTGTGTTATTATACATTATTAAGATAGTTTGTTATACAAGATGAAGCTAATAAGAATCGTAATATATATATTTATAAAAAATCAGAATTGCTATTCATAATTATATGGAAAAAGTTTTTTTTTAAATATTTTATTTTATTGTATTTAATTTTATTGTATCGCACTTTATGTACACATACCGCCCACAAAATACGTCAGGTATAATAATTATATATACGCCCCGGACATTTTCAACATTTTTACATGTTTCTATCAGCATTTAACTTATTTCAATTAATAAATATAATTATTCAGTTAATAAATATAAAGTTATGAATTAACTTGCGTCTTGAAATATTTTTAATAAGCACCTAGCATATTAAAACCTATAAAATAAATTGAAATTTCAAATATATGTTTTAGACATTGTCCGTGGACGTCGGTGGAAATTGCAACATCCGATGTATGTCCAATTAAAATCTGTCAAACGTTCACTGAACGTCCAGCATGGACATTCTATGGCCGTCCACCGGAGTTGCAAACGTACCTCGAATGGGTGTTCATTTAACATCCGGCGGACTTAAATCGGACGTTTGATAGACATTCATTGGACGTCCATGTGTTATCTAGGTATAAATATATATAATAATTAATATATATAAAAATATAATATATATAATATAGTATAAAAATTGATGTACTATAAATTATATACTATATTAATAGTTAAATTTGATCAAAAAATGTTCAAATGATTTAATATTGGTAATAAATCATGAAATTTTTTATTTTACTCTTTATATTGCAAATATTCTGATTTAACAATCATCTATAAATGAAGCATAAAGGAATTAATGTTTCAAGGTGAATGAATCTATTCATTGATTATTTTTCTGTCGCTTATCTTATCAATAATTAGCACGTAAATTAATTTTCTTATCTCTTGTTACAACCTTATAAAAAGTAAGCGACTTCAGTTAAAATACACTTAATCGTGTCTCGCACGAATTTAATTCTAAATATATATATATATTTGAAAATATATATTTGAAAATGGCATACGTCAAGTTTTTGTTCAGTTTTGCTCTCGCGACGTTTTCTTTTAAAGAAATCTATGGACATGGAATGCTTATGGAACCTGTGAATCGAGGTAGTGCTTGGAGGAAGGGCTTCAAAACACCTATCAATTATGACGATGATGGAAATTATTGTGGTGGTTTATTTGTAAGTATACATCATTATAAAATATAAAATTCAAAACTTATAAGTATAATTGTGAGTTAGATGATCATTCTCTCATTTTGAATTTATATTTTTATATAGATGGCTTATTTTATTAAAAAAATAAGTTTTGAAAAAAATGAGTTTGTTTCTTTTATAGATTTTTATATCCTTTTTATTTCTTTTATTTTTAAGTTTAATATTTAGAACAATAGTTTTATGCATTAGTCAATAAAGTTTGAGTTTGCATTTAGTCAAAGAGGTTTGGTTGTTAAACAAAATTGCATAAGTGCAAATCAGAAAGTGGTATAAATTTCTTATCAGCAATTTATTTTATAATCGCGGCTTTGAGCAATAATTCGAACAAATTGTTTGCAAGAGCAAACTGCTCAAGCGTATAAGTAGCGTTATTATAACTATGTTATTTAATTGATTTTAATTAAATTTAATTAAAGTAGACATTATTGGTAATAAGCAAGATTGAGAATTAATGCGTTACTTATAACGCCGCTATCGTTTTCAATAGCTTTTTTTAACGATTTTGTTACTTTTTTCTATCTATAACGGTGACTGTAACATTATAACAATTTTATAGAAAGAGAAATATTAACGATAACAAATTTACCGATTTTTTTTATATTTTTACTTTCTTATTTTATAATATATTTTTAATTAATTTTTTTTTTAATATTTAATACTCTTAAGTTACATTCCCATAGTCACTACTAGTATTGAAAATCTATAATTCACATTACATGTACTATAAATTTCCAGTATTAACAGTGAATATCGGAATGCACTCTTATAATAATAACATTAACGTTTTAAAACAATAAATTTAATCTAACTTTCTATAAAAATTAATAATATTATATAAAAATAAATAATACAAAAAAACATTTTAATATACAGACTTGTCAAGAATTTCAATTTCAAGTTTTATTTATTATTACAATTAATAATAATTCAATTTTAATAATAATTATAAATAATATAAAGGGAAATGTAAAAAATTCCGATTTTTGGCCTTCCTGCAGAACTTTAGTTGTCTACAAAAAGTTGTTGTTTGGGACCTACATGAAATAGCAAAAATAATTGTATATCCCATAAATGTGGTAAAAATAGATTTTTAAAATGTTTATATCATGTCTCTTTTGTAAGTCGAATTTCCGTATACCACGTTAGAACTTATTAATAATGGAATGTATTGTAAAAATAGAATGTATTGTATATTGTAAAAAAGTTTCTCATCATAATTTGTACTTATTGTTAGAAATCGGTCTAAACTATTGCAATTGTTTAAAACCCATTATTTAACAATCGAGTGAAGATATACACCTCTTTGGTAATTGTTATTTAACACTAAAAAATTGAACGGAATAAGTTCTAAATCTCTCGCATTATCCATTAATTTATAACACGATATTTAACAAGTTAACGATGATATCTGAGATCTGTTTATGCAGTAATTGTTAATTAATACTTAGAAATCGGTTTAAACTGTTGCAGTTGTTTAAAATCCATTATTTAACAATTGAATAAAGACATCGATGATCCATCTCTAAATGTTATTTAAAACTAATAAATTGAATAGAATAACTTCTAAATCTCTCGCACTATCCATTTTTTTATAACGTATTATCTAATAAATTAACGACAATATCTGAGATCTGTTTGTACAGTAATTGTTGTAATTAAGACTTAGAAATTGGACTGAATTATAAACTATTGCTATTGTTTAAAATCCATTATTTAAGAATAGGAAAGATATCGATGATTTATCTTTTTGGTAATTGTTATTTAACGCTAATAAATAAAATGGATCAATGTCTATACCTTTATGTTATTGGCTGAGTTCCGTAAAGTGCATGATGTGTCATTTCACCCTTGCTTAATATTTGATAAACAACAAGGATAAAATGGTACATCTTGTGTATTATGCGCTTTACGGAACTCACAATCAGCCATTATATGCTTATCAACTAGGCTGAACAAGGATATAAATGGGACACTCAGGTGATATTTAATTTTTTTAACAATTAAATATGAAATCAAGTATATTTTATAATACTTAAGTTAGTAGTTTTTATTTTACAAATTCAGAAGTTTACCAAAAAATAGTGAGATTTCTAACAAAAACTCTTTTAAAAAAAGAAAAAAATTTACACTAACTATATAAAAAAAGTATCGTATGTTACATCTTTTCTAAATCAAAAATAGTTTTTATAATTTTTGTTTTACAAATTTGAAAGTTTACAAAAAATAGTGAGATTTCTAACAAAAACTTTTTGAAAAAAAAAAGTTTACACCAAATATATAAAAAAGTATCTGACGTTATGTCTTTTTTAAATATTTTAACCAAACCAAAAATATTTTAACAATTAAAAATTGTCCAAAACTTGGCGTGCCAGAATTTCATTAATGTTTAATTGATAAGACGTTTATAAAATACGGGCACGCTAAGTTTTTGCTTCACTATGATCCCATTGGTTATTTTAAGCCTGTTTTATAAAACTCGAAATTATTTGGAAAGACAATGAACATTAAACAATTGCTGCATACAATACTTTTGAATGGTTTAAACGGTTTATTAAAAAAATATTTTTGCCTCTATGTCTAATTAAATATTTGGCAACTTGCAGGATCTCATATTTGTTTTTGGACAATTTTTATTTGTTAAAATAATATTTTTGGTTTAGGAAAGATGTAATGTACGATACCTTTTTATATACTTGGCGTACACTTTTTCTTTTTTCAAAGAGTTTTTGTTAGGGTATAATTGCTCAAAAAATATTTTTTCCAGCAAATTTATGAGTTCTTTTTTATTTCTATTACTTTATAAAATATTAAAGGTAAATCTTTTACGTTTATTTTTGTTCACATACACATGAAATAAGGACAAAGCCCTTACTACGAAACTTGCTACTATTATCATTCTTAATATTACTTATGATACATTTCTCATGTATGGAAAATAAAATTGTTCACAGATTCACGAAGATTTTTGTAGTTTTTACACTAAAAACTACAAGTTTTATTATAATGGTAGTAAAGTCTTTGATCATAAAGTCATATCTTAATTATTTGCATTATAAAACTAGACTTATAATATAATATGGTAAAAGGAATATGGTAAAACTGCCAAATAGAGGAGTCCCCTCCAATAATCTTGATCTTGACATATGTTGTCAAGGTCATGATCCTGGATGACCTTCGGTAGGTTTTAGTCGTCGCTCTTATTAAATAGAACATAATTTTTAGACATAGTGTATACATTTAAAAGGTACTGACTATCCGAAAATATGTTGGAGCAGGTTCTATTATTCATACGAATAAGTGGCGTGCATATAATGATTTAGATAATGATGATAACTATACGCATTACACTGTTAATCACTTACAAGAGAACCTTGCGAAGTGTCAAATTCTGATTCTAATGAAACTTGCAGTTTAAAATCACTTTAAGAGTACATTTTAAGATCATATAAATAGATGAATTTAGAAATTATCAGTTGGGGCTAAAAAACGGTTTAAAGGGATGAAACCACCCTTTATACAGGGTGTCCCATTTTAATCGATCACTTCAAATATCTTTAGAATGATCCTGAATAACATTCAAAATTTTAGCTAGTGTTCAGACACCTTGGATGCTAATGCCGGTACTCCAGCTTTCAAGCTTTATAACTCAAGATTTATTTCATAAAAAAATATTTTAAACTATGTGTTTTGGAAAACTCTTGAGATGTGCTATAAAAATATGTAGTAAAAAATGGAAGGTTCCATTTAAAAAATTTAAAGTGACCTTGTTCTGACCTTGACAACGCCACTTAGGGTCGAACCAATGTTATCATCTTATGTCCCCCTCGAAGTCAAACAACTTTTGTTTAAAACATTTTTCCATATCTAATTATTTATGATAAATTTTATCAAAACGATAAGTTACTGTAGACATTCTATCGATATTTCAATAATTAAAATAGTTTTTATTAGCTAATGATAGAAAACAACAGGAAACGATAACAATTTCTTTCGGAACAGAGAAAGTGGAACGATAGATACGATAGGACACGATAAAATATTTGTCAGATCCTATATTAGTTCTTATCGTTTTCTATCGATTTTTTTTAACAGTAACTACTCGAACAAAAATATTTCTGTGATTAGACATAAACAGACTGTTTCCGCCATAGATTTGTTTATATCGATTTAACTTGACACTTATACTCAAATGCTTTGTAAGCGTTGTTCAGCCGTGCGCGATAAAAACGATTCATAGTTATACATCCGCAGAATATTGCGGAAATAGATTTGCTTTCATCGTTATCTCTTGTTAAATGAAAAAATGCGAGCAGAACGTGTTGCGTGAAGAATTGCTGTGTGCGCGCCACGTAAACGAGCACGGATGGTGTGCGTATAGCGGCGTTAATAATTATTTCTCGAAAATGATACTTCGGAAAACAACTTTGTCATACATGGTTAAATTAGTATTAAAATAACCTTTAATTTGGTAAAAAAATTCAAAAAATTCAAAAAAAAATTTTGGTAGTGAGGGTAAACAAAAAATTAAGCAATAAAAAATTTTTTTTAATTATAATTATAAAGTACTCTTAAAGTCATTCAACTTTTATTCGGAACATTTTTTTTTATCTCTCCTAATTTCGACGATATTCGCATTAGATCGGAAGAGCACACG
>NW_012026952.1:12399-14680 GCF_000956235.1 Wasmannia auropunctata
AGTTCAGACGTGTGCTCTTCCGATCTAAAAATTTGTGGTGGTGGGGGTAAACAAAAAATTAAGCAATAAAAAATTATTTTCAATTATAATTATAAAGTACTCTTAAAGTCATTCAACTTTTATTCGGAACATTTTTTTTTATCTCTCCTAATTTCGACGATATTCGCATTGAAATAAAAAAACCGATTTTTTTCTAAGGGGTGTTTCACTCCTTAAAAGCATGAAGCGGCACAAATTTGCGGTAGCTTAATTTTTGGTTTTGTCTAAAGAATAACATATCAAAAGCTCATCGAAATCGGAGGGGGACACTTTGATCCCTTTCCTTGTTAGATCAAACCCCTACATTTGTAACAATTATAATTTGTTATCATAAACTGTTATACAGACAATTATAAATATATTTAGAATGAAAAATAAAATTTTTCATTATTTTTGGTAATTCTAATGTAATATATGTATTTTTTCATATAAAATAGGTACAAAAAGTTAAATATTTTAAATTATTTTAGATATTAAAACATTATTTTATAGACATTATATTTAAAAAATTATATT
Organism: Wasmannia auropunctata; assembly: GCF_000956235.1. Taxonomy (NCBI): domain Eukaryota; kingdom Metazoa; phylum Arthropoda; class Insecta; order Hymenoptera; family Formicidae; genus Wasmannia; species Wasmannia auropunctata. Next base: position 12,955 of record NW_012026952.1, read on the forward strand.
TAAAATAAAAATATTTTAAGTATTAGTCTCAAAAATTCAAGATAAAAATGTTATTTTAAATATTAATATCATAAAAGCAATTCAAGAGGGAGGACAGTATTTCAAATAATTTATGTATTAAAAAATGAGAATGGATTAGGTGTGATTGGGAAAACCACTATAAACAAAATGCACCGTGCTATCTACCGCAAGATGGTATGAAAATGATTATGATTTGTCATAAATGAAAAAACATTTTTCAACCTATGTGTGAATATACATATGTGTGAATATAACAATTAATTTTATAACAAAAGTGTCAAATTATGATTTTAATGAAATTTTGTGCATATAGGTTACGTAAACAGATGAATTTACAAAATATCAGTTGCGATGATAAAACGCAATAAAAATTTTGAAATTATCTTTTAAAGTTAAACTTAATTAATTTTTAATTTTAATTTCTTTTGTTATATCTTAAAAACCATTCAAGATATCAAAAAATGTTTTATACAAAAGTTTTACAGTAAAATCATCTCTATTCATTTACGTTAATAATATTTTTTAAGAATAATTATATTTAAAAAATTTTTGAAATTAATCATTAAAAAAAATTCTATTAATTGTAATTGAATAGAAATAATTTTACTGTAAAACTTTTGTATAAAACATCTTTTGATATCTTCAATAGTTTTCGAGATATAACGAAAAAAAAAATTAATTTATATATAAGGGGTGGTTTCATCCTTTTAAACCGTTTTTTAGCCCCAACTAATAATTTCTAAATTCATCTATTTATGTAAAAAAAAGTGTACCAAGTTTCATTAGAATCAGAATTTGATACTTCACGAGGTTCCCCTGTCAGTTAATTTTATGGATCCCGAAACCAGTTTTAATCACTGAATTATTATATTTCAGTGGTGTTCATACTCAAAACATAGAAAGAGAATGGAGAGAAATGCGAGCAAATATTCGTCGCTATGGAATACGGGATTACCATTATCTTGTTGAATATACATTTAAAAGATTATATGATTATGATAAGGGAAAAGTCACATAAAAATTGTAAACTCATGTGGAACCTTACTTCGCGTTGTAAAGTATATACATATCTATTAAATCTTTGCCTTACTAAATAAATGAGTCTACAATATACTAAAAATAATAGACTGAAAAAATTTGATTTCTATGCGAGGTAGAAAGTATATTAATTTGAATATCTATTAAATTTTTATCTTACTATATAGATGAGTCTACAATACACTAAAAGTAATAGATATCGGCAAGATTAGACAGATTCCTACGCAAGATAGAAAGTATATTAAATTGAATATTTATTAAATCTTCGCCTTACTAAACAAGTAAGGAGCATTAAAGCATGTATTTTCTGTTTTTATAATAGATATTAGCTATGTGATAGGCCGGTGAAAGGGCGAAGTCCCTCATCCCTGCACTCCCCTCCCTGCCTGCGCCCACTACCTACTGGGGGAGGCTTCGCCCCTCTCCAACCCCCAATTGGAGTAATGTATATTAGAGGTTTAAAAAAATAAAAAAATAAATTATTTATTTCTTCTAAGCTATTATTTATTTTTCATTCTCACTTCTTGCTTTTTCTCTCTTTTTCTTTCTCGAGTTCTCTTTTTCAAATTGTTTAATACAATATACATATCCTACCAAAACTCTTTTTAAAAAAAAAAAAAGATTACTCCAAGTATATAAAAAAGTATCGTACGTTACATTCTTCCTA
>NW_012026952.1:16367-18347 GCF_000956235.1 Wasmannia auropunctata
TGTTTTCGAACGGCGCGCGTAACCTCACATAAGAACGCATCTTGACGGACAGTCGCTCGCTTTGGGCGTTGCGAATGCGCCTTGGCGGACTGTCTGAAGAAGAAAACTGGAATCACTAAAGTGGCATTTTTGTAGATTTTCGTAGACTCGATTTCGAGATCTCAGGATTGACTGCACCGATTTTATTCGGACTGGTCTCAATTGAAAGTTTGTATCGACATAACGAAAGTGTCATTAGATTTTTCATTAGAACTTTCGTTTCCGAAATATTAAAAATCGGAAATCTGACGAGGCAAAACTTCCAGATAAAGCTAAGCGGTAGCGCAGTGCCAGTGCCGTATACTCACAAGTCATCACCCGACTTTTATATACTTGGCGTCGCGCCGCTACCGCAGCGCTTGATAATATTGATATATACGCATATCACAAATACGTAAATTTTGAATTTGTTTTTAATTTCATAAGATTAGCTTCTGACTGAAAATGTAAAACAAAAAATAAAATTTAAATTTAAAAAATAATAGAATATAATAAAGTTGAATACTTGAATACTGAGCTACACAATACAGAAAAACAACGTTTGATAAATAATAAATTAATGTTAGAAATAATTAATTAAAACACAATTTCTTAAATAATGTAACTTTTATATTGTTTTAAAAGTAGATTATGCAGAATATTAAATTCTGTGTTCAATGTATCTAAAGAAGATTATCGCTGTTACGTTTTTTATAAATAATGTTGTTACAATAGTTTAATACGTTCAGTTGAGAAAAAGAAAAGTTGATATTAATATGTTATCTTGGCGGTAGCGTGTTTGTATGTGTGTTTTGAGGAGCTTGTATACGATAAAGGCAGAAAAATATATCGGCCGCTGTGGGATTTGAACCTAGGTCCTTTGGAGCTTGAAGCGTGCGCGTTATCCACTGCGCTAGCAGGTCAGGTAGTTGGTGTATGTTCTTTTGTATTTTTGTGTGAGCGGGGGACCACATTACCTGATTTGTCAATTTCGGAACTCGTCAATATAGTTCTAAAATTCTACAAAAAACTAACTACTCGTTTTGAAATTGTTGAGAACTTATTGCAACATTAGATGTAGGTTTTAAAAAACTGTCGGCTGTCGATGTTGATGGTTTGTGAAAAATTATTATAGGTCTTCTCGGAAAAATGTTACTATTTCTTGTGAGAGAACTTAATATAGGAGGAGATGGGATCTTATTGCAAAATATTTCATTTTCATCAGAATCCGAAGAATCTGAATCAAGTCGAAAAGGTCTTTTCAGTTTTCTTTTTGGCCGATGGTCATCATATAATTCTATATCAGTCTCTAGAGTGTAGAGTAGTCGTAAAATCAACATCTACCAATCGTTTTCTCGCCTTATGGTAAGAAGTTAAAAAAATAACTATAAATACTGTATGCTATAACAATTATAAATTTTTAAAAAAATTGAAAATTAAATTAAGTTTAAAGTTAAACATTATTAATTCAAAAATTAAAAGCGCATATATCAGAAACAAATAAAAATTATATTCATTTTTTTAAAATTTAAGATAATAGATATACATTGTATACTATATAATACTAGTCTCCGATACAGTACATAACAAAATTACATGACAAAAGAAACACAGCGATATATACATATATATTTTTTATATGTACCATATATATACAGGGTGATTCAGAACAACCGTTTGTCCTTAAAATACCGTGTTCTTGACATAATTCAAAGACTATTTTTCCTTTACCAAAATTTTATCTGAAGTTTAGTTTTTAAATTATAAAAAAAAATAGTTAGCAAATTACGGGACGCACACACAAGGTAGGCAGGAGCGGCGCAAGTGACTGTCCGACGCGGGCGATTACTACGGACGCTCAGCTGCTCACTACACGCGATAACGCACTGACGTACATGCACGTGTGCGTAGCGTGCGTGCGTGCGTGCGTGCGTGCGTGCGTGCGTGCGTGCGTGCGTGCGT
>NW_012026952.1:18979-24923 GCF_000956235.1 Wasmannia auropunctata
AGACGTGTGCTCTTCCGATCTGGTACTAGCGCTATCGAAAGCGAAAGTGGACCGGTTCACACTCATAACTTATTGAATGTCTATACTTGCTCTCGGCACTTTAAAGTAGTATCATCTTCATTGTCTGAACTCGCAGAAGGTGTTTATGAGTATTCATAGCTTACTCATGTGAACAAACATACGTTACACGACTTTCGGATATACACTCACATATTTATTCTTACCCTTGTTCTGTTTATTATTTCTTTTTATTCTCATGAGTGTTTTTATATTGCAGATTTTTTGTGTTTATTTTTTTCTTTTCCTTTATTTTTATACAAATTTATTTTTATTTTTATATATAGAAGTATCTTTCTTCTATGTTTATCGGTCTTATTAAGTAATATGTTTGACGCTTTGTAATGTCCCTGCTAAAGGAAATAACATATTCTAAAACGTCTAATAAATATAGCGATTCATTTATGTTCTATCTCTTTCTTTCCCTCCTCTCTTTCTTCTCTATCCCATCCACATCCTTCTAACAAATTATTTTATTGCCTATGTTTTTAACAAAAATTAAATCTATAATTGTTTGATTAGCTTTATCTTAATAATTCTTGTCAATTGTACGTATTAACCTATATAATATTATTCCATGTTTAAAGTTAACATTGTCGTTTGCAGCTTCCTTGATATATAAATCTACTATGAAATCTATATTAAGTACCTAATTTACTTTTAAATCAGAAATAAGTTTGGATTAATGTTAGAGAAGTGAACAAAAATTTGATTTTACCGCGAAATGTTTTAGTTTCTTTTAAAGTCACTATGAGTGTGTTCATTTATTTTTCTTCCTAAGTTGGTAGTAATGTTTTTTGTACCGTTGATTTTGAATAAAGAAATTTGCCATTGTATCCAGATCTGTGAACACGTTTTTTACTTTATCCGACCCTAAATCCTAATAGTTAAGTTATATACTTTTTGGACTCCGTTCCTTCTTCGTTCACACATTTACGTTAATAAATATGCAATCAGTAATTCAGTGCTCATAACTATAACACGAAATGCATATATATTAATTGTAAGGAAACATTTAATAATAAAAAAAAGACAGTTTTTATTTTTCACTGTTTTTGAATATAATAAAATATAATTTATAAAAAATAATTTATAATAAAATATTCTACAATCCTTATAGTTTTAGCTGTATATTTTTAGCTTTATAATAAATGTCTGAAAAATTATACAAGACTACCATCTCTATTTGTTAATGTACTCAAGAATGGACCCACTATATTATAACATAAATCAAAGTTAAGATCTGAGTTATGATATCAATAACAATAAACTACAAATTATAAATACATATGACTATCGTTACAGGCGGAAAATTATTATTTTAGCAAAACTTTATATTTAAATTCTTCTTAACATGGATAAAATGTATTAAAATGTAACATATTAAAAAGAGTGCATTTTAAAGGAAATAAACAATATATCTATGGTTTGCTAGAATAATATATTTCTAATCAAAATTTCAAGATAACGTTAACCTTATTAATAGCAAAAAACTTTAAGCAACAATAAAACGCTATTTTTAACGCATTGAACCACAATTATTTTGGAAATTTAACATTTGATGAAACATGATTTACAACATCGTTTTCAATATTCAATAATCTATAATTAATACCTTGCTTGGTTCAATAATTTTTTGCTATAAATTAGTGTTATTATATTTTCTTTTCTTATCAGTTTTTTATATTATTAATCATAAAAGAGTATTTGTTTGAATTGTAATTCTTTTTCTATCATAAATTCTATTATTTTTGACTTATAGATTTAAACCAAAATTAATTTTTTATTTATGCAGGAACAATTAAATAATGATGGGAAGTGCGGTCTCTGTGGTGACGATTATAGAATGCCACAGCCTAGACCAAATGAAAATGGCGGAAAATATGGAACTGGTACTATTGTTAAAACGTAAGTGTATCTTTCGAAAATTATTTTTAAAAGAATAAAATTCTTAAAATTGTAACAAATAAAAAAAGATTAGCCAATGAATATCTCTGAATAAAAATAAAGTAACTGCATAATTTATGATATGTATTTCAATAAGTGAAGTAATTACATTTATAAATTCATATTCGAATTCATTTTTCTCTTTTCTAAAAAAGTAATTTAAAATTTGACAATAGAATAAAACAAATCTTAAATACAATAAAGAAAGAAGTAAGTTAAAATAAAAAACGAAATAAGATTATTTAAAGCTTTTTTTTTAATTTAAAGCGATTATTTAAAGCTTTTGATGATTACTTTTGAGAGAATTGCGAACATGAGGTAAACGTAAATAACATTATTTTTACTTCTTGCACCTAACATAAACGAAAATTCGATATTTAGAATGCCGCATTATACGCGTTTTAAAAATAAATATTTACTCTTTTAAATCAAACTAATTGTTTCATTCAGTTTTTATTTGTTCTCAATTTTTAAAATTACTAATATAATTTCTGTTATAACGTAACAACTATAATACTTTATATTTGCAGTTATAAAGCAGGACAAATAATTGAACTGGTAGCTAAACTCACTGCGAATCATATGGGTTACTTCCAATATTCAATTTGCCCCCTAAACCATAGTAAGGAATTAGAAACCGAAGAATGCTTTTTTAAATATCCATTAAAAATGACGGACGGCAGCAATAAATATAAATTACAAAGTTCTAACAGTGGAGATTATAAAATGAACGCTTATTTGCCACAGGGCCTTACTTGTGAACATTGTGTACTCAGGTAAGAACATAAATTTCAATTATGATTGTAAAACGGACAATTTATAGGAAATGGTATAACTAAAAAAAAAATTGTTAGTATAACAATAATAACATAACTAAAAAAATCATACTATTTATCTAAAATTTAATATTCTACATATTTCTCTATGTATAAGCGTATGTTCATGGTATAATATTATCAAACAACTTTATATCCATTACACATTTTTTGAAATATTATTTAAAAAACTTTGCTTAATAGAGTAAAATAATTTGTAATATAATGACAATAACATGATAGATAGTATTCTGTCTTTAATATATTGTATATGTATATATTTAATGTTATTTTTGAAAAATTGAATAATTCTTGTACGTATTAATAAAACTTATACGTATATATTATCACTTAATTATAATATTTATATTTTTATTTAATGTTTTGATTTTGCTTTATTAATTTTAAATAAAAGTAGATAGAGATCACTTAAAAAATATAAAACTAACGAAATAGATTTTTAAACATCTTGGAATATAGCTGCTTTTTTTATAAATATTACATTACTAAAAGAATCGTACCATTTTTTTAGAATAATTCTTATATATTCTCATGTAGTTTTTCTATCTATTACTAGATGGCCAAATAGATAAAAGTTTTCTCTAAAAAGAAAAGTAATTAAAATTCTACATATTTCTCTATATATAGCGTACGTTCATGGTGTAATCAGTAATGTATAAGCAATATTCAATAAACGATGTATTACTTTTTTTGAGAACAAAATTTTTTTGAAAAACATGAATTTATTTTAAAAAGTTATACATTACTCGACAAAAAATAGGGAACACTTTAAAAACGCTTAAAATTGGACAGTATTCAAATCGCTGTAACTCAGTGAAAAATTATCGTAGACAAAAAATTAAGAAAGCATTTTGAAGCTTGAAACTTATATTTTAACATGCTTTTTGTTGTTTTTCAAAATTTTTTATCTCCACAGTTTTATATTTAAAAGAATATCAGGTTATTTTGTTCTTTACAAATTTGCGCATTCCACACTCTGCAGTTCGATAAAAAAATTTTCCTCAAAAAATTAAAGATTTTCATAAAAAAAATATATAATTTTACCTACAAAATGTTTTTTTTTTTAATTTTCGTACAATTTTTTTATATCAAGCTACGCGACTTTGAAGCTAAACCTACATTTCTTATAACCAACGTTGAATTTCAGTGAAGAGATTGCCGATTTACACATAGGTGTGGTGTGTGTGTGTAGAATAAGCATGTGCTTTGCGTGCGTATGTTTAGTATTCTGTATTGCTTCCTCTCTGATTAACTTTTAATCTACCACATCCCAAAAAATTACACTAACAATGTCGGTCTGACAGACCGCTATTATGCTCTCGCTAATTTTATAAGTTATGTATAATAAAAATATATGTTTTCTGAATATTTATGATGGGGAAAAAGAAAACTATGTTTTAATGTGAGGGTTAACAAAAAAACCTCGTATACAATAGAAATAAAATATATTTAAATGGTGACAAATAAGAAAATGGTTGACAAGTAACGTTTCAATAGCAGTCTGTGAGATCGATATAGTGGTTTAAAGGTTAATTATCATTTATAAAGGTTCTCGCATGTTTATGTATTTTTGAATTAAATTCATTGGAATTGAATCCGTCAAGCATATTTGAGACAAGATGAAACGATATTTAACCCTTTCAAGCACGGTGGCATTGTGGATGCCACCTTTTCCATAACCATTTTCTTAATAATTAGGGTAGTTTTCACTCAATTTTCGAATTTTTTTTGTGTTTTGGTATCAGTTATACATTCAAGAATAAGAATCGATGTGCAATAATTTGAAATTGTGGGTGATTTTGTTTATACAAATAAACAAACGTTGAAAAATAGCAATTTTTTTGGAGAAAATTCATTATTTCCGAAAGTTTTCAAAGTTTCCACACAAAGATTTTCCCTCAAGGATTTTTAGAGTCGCTGATTACGAATCCGTGGCCAGATTTCTAAAATTCAAAATAGCGGATCTAATATGGCGGACCCAAATTCGAAAAACGATGCAAATTTTATAAAAATGTATATCTGAGGGTTCTCGTAATCACCAATTACGAATCCGTGGCCAGTTTCTAAAATTCAAAATGGCGGATCTAATATGACGGATCCAAATTTGAAAAACGATGCAAATTTCATGAAAATGTATATCTGGAGGTTCTCGGAGTCGCTGATTATGAATCAATGGTCAGATTTCTAAAATTCAAAATGACGAATCCAATATGGTGGACCCGAATTCGAAAAATAATGCAAATTTTATGACAATTTATATCTGGGGGTTCAGCGATTTTATACTCGATTTGCACTGTTTTTTGGATTATAGTCGCTATATTGGATCCGCCATTTTGAATTTCAGGAATCTGATTACGGATTCGTAATCAGCGAGAGCCCCCAGATATACATTTTCATAAAATTTGAATCGTTTTTCAAATTCGGGTTCGCCATTTTGAATTTCTAAATTTTGACCTCAGATTCCTTCAGATCAGCAACTTCGAAAACTCTCGAGTACCAATTTTTGAGTCAATCGTAGATAAAGAAAAATGTATGCCTCAAAGGGTTAAGACGCCGTGAGGAACAGTCACAAAATTTGAACAAATTAGGAGAGGTTCTTAAGCAATTTGGTACAAAATTCCAATGGATTTTATCCAAAAGTGTATACAGTATAAATATGTGACAGCGCTTACAAGCAGTAATCAATTAGAGAGGAGGAAACACACAATATTAAATACACGTAAATAACATACTTATTTATCTGTTAAGATCTTTCCTGAACGACTTCAGGAGAATCCAACAACGGGAGAGGATGTCCCAAAAACAATTATTCCGTTATAAAGAACAAATACCGTTTTATTATAATGACACTTGACAGTGCTGAATAAACTAAAATTGCAGTGCATGGCAATGAGTGAAACAAAAGGAAATTACAGTAACAGAAATTCACGCTTAGGACCGCGATCGCATCATTAGGGCGCGTACATAACATTATGCTTTTACAGCCTTAAGGAATATATATACTTTACGAAACATAAAATAAAAAAATAGACATGCAGAATCTAATACTTAATATTATCTAACACACACCCATCCCCCCCCCCACACACACACACCCACACACA
>NW_012026952.1:24943-29707 GCF_000956235.1 Wasmannia auropunctata
TCCAGCCATGACCGCGAAAAGGCGCTCGCGAAGTCAAATGTGTTATTCACATAGGCGGTCTTATTTAAATTATAATTATTATTTAATTCAAATGAATTGAAAATTGCAATTCATTTCAATTTACCTGAATTAGCATTTTAAAGTGCAGAGATACATTCATATCCCTATTATATTATTTTTGGATTCAAATAAATTGAAGTATAAAATGAACTATTCATCATGTTGAATTCGGATGTATTCATGTCTGTATTATATTATTTTTGGATTCCAATAGATTCGAAAAATTACAAGCGCCAATTCGGAAATGTCGGAATGAATTCATTTCTATTCATTTGAAATCATTTTCGTTTGCTAGGTTTGTAAAAAATGATCGTAATAAAATATTTCAAAAAGCACTTTACAGCTTAAAGTCTCTATTTTTGAAACTCATAATTTATTAAACGACTTACTGATTCTTTACAAAACTACACGGATGCAAATGGAGATGCATCAAATCTAAAAATTTTTTACTATCTTTGCGAAGTTCCATGGCGTAAATTAAAAATCGCATACATACAGGTCCGGCAATTTTCTTGGTTCTAGGTGTGGAATACTGTGGAAATTTCTGATAAAAAATCCCCCTCACTTTCCCCACCCCACCAGTGGTTGATAAAATTTTCAAATATACAAATTTTTTCTTTTAACATTTAATTATTTAACTTGAAAAAATTGAGGCGTATAATAAATAATCATAAATAGTCAACGATGCCTTTGCGAACCGACACGGATGTTGGTGTGTAATAATTTTTACTGTTACAACATCAAGTCACATATAAACTGTGCACCGCATAAACTGTCGGTCTTGAAACACAATTTCTTACATGAGACCAGAATTCACTGTAACGAATTAAATTGTCAAGCAATTTAATAATTTCGATGCTAATAAGTATTAAGAATCTTCTCCTCCCAAATCTGTAAAGAATTTATTACGAAAAATATCTAACATGCTTAATAGATGCTTATTAACATCGAAATTATTAAATTGTTCGACAATTTAATTTGTTACAGTGGATTCTGGCCTTATGTAAGAACTGTGTTTCAAGACCGACGGTTTATGCGGCGCACAGTTTGTATGTGGCATTGTTTGATATTGTAACAGTAAAAATTATTACACACCAACATCCGTATTAGCTCGCAAAGGCATTATTGGCTATTTATGATTTAATTATTTATTTTTTACAATCAAAAACGTGGATGCTCTATTTTATATAATTATTTTTACTTATAAATTTACATATTTTACTTATAAATTTAATAATTTATCAATGTCATCCATTACAGCCTCCGCTAAATCTCTATGGTCGGGTGTGGATTTTCCGAGTATGGAAATCCACACCCACATGATTTGGGGTGTGGATTGCTCCACCAATCCACACATAAAACGCCGGGCCTGCATATATGTAATTTACGGTGTTCGAAAGTGTAAATCTTTACTTTTAATTTGCGTACTCGCAATGAGCGTTGTGCAATTTTTTTTACCGAGTTATTCAATATTGAAATAAAAATAGGCCTTACGCTTGAATAACTTGGTGATAAAAAAATCACACAATACTCAACGAGTGTGTAAATTAAAAATAAAGACATACGCTTTCAAATGCTGTAAATTGTGTGTGAGTTTTAATTCATGTCGAGGAATCTTGCAAAATTCGTAACAAAGTGTGCCGCATTTTTATTTCCGTATAGTTCTGTAAAAGATCAGTTCTTTAAAGTCGATATAAAAAGTAAAGACTAAGTTGTAAAATGCTTTTGAAAATTGTTATTGTAATTTATCATTTTTTAAATGATATTACACTCTCCTTTGGAGAGTAAAATAGAGGGTATTTAATTTTGCAGTTGCATTAGCATAACCCAAGCCGGCAGCACATTTCGACATTTTTACGGAAAATCTTTTACAATGCAATAAAATGGCAAAAGAAATCGCGGCTCATTTTTTAATAAACATTTTAAAGAACTTGTTTTAAACAATTAATAATTAGGATAGGCACTTAGAGTCATTAACACAATACTTAGTGTGTGGTTAATTTCATTTTCTAATACAATATTTCTTAATACATCAAACGTTTCTGCCTTCTTCAGGCCTTCCTCAGCGATAGTTATAAAAATCCTACATTAAAAACACTTTTCAGTTATTCACCTTCAATCATTCCGCACATGATACTGCAGTGACAATAGATAGAAGTTCCATGTTGTGTGAGCATCGCTTCCAATTGTCTGATTAAAAGATCTGTCATCAATAGTAATCTATACAGTGATATGAACTAAGTTATATTATTCTAACGTAACGTAATCTATATAATTCACGAAGTCTAATCACTCATTACACTCCAGAACAAGTCATTTGATTGTAATAAAAAATTCGCAGTGATCGTGTTACGGATACACTTGTCATGTATAATGGCGCGTACAGAATGTGAGCAGTAACGTATTATAAAATGTCCGATCATGATATGTACAATATAAATATAAGACTAAATATAAAAATAAAAACAATGTTAGTCATAACGTTAAGTAAAATTACAAATACGAAAAAAGTATAAAAATAAAAACGATGTCAAAAGATGCTCATGCGCAAACGATATACATTATTGTTTAAATTTCACTAAAATCGAGGCATATATGTGGTGTAAAAATTCCATGTCAGAGTGCAAGTTAATACTATCCTTCTAAAGCATGATGTGTAACATCTCAGAAATTAATTTTCTGCTATAGAATCTTTTTGTGTCTAAAATCTCGACATTCCCTTTTGAAGTCGAAGTCATAATCGAAACGCAGTCTATGTTCAGTGACCACCGAATGCGTGCTACTTTTGCGATTGATATCATTGCTGTGTTTGGAAATTCTGGTTTTAACTTATCTCTTCGTCTGGCCGACATAAATTGCCTCGCAATTTTTGCACGATATTTTATAGACTACGTTCTTTCTCATGTTCCCCGAAAACATATCTTTATGAGATTAATGAATAAATTAATAAATGGATAATTTAATAAAACTCTGGGTTAAACACCGAAAAAATGTTATAAGGTTGAACCATCGCATTAAAATCTGAAAGTTTTGTATAGAACGTAACCTGTGTGAAGTTAGCCCTTCAATATTAAAAAATATAACATTTTCTTGTGGCAAACGTTCGCCCATCGTTTGCCCACCAATGCCCCGTTTGAATTTTTGTTTGACTCCCTCTGGTTCGAAAGTTATACGCAAATTAATTTTGCGAGGGCCAATTTCGCACTAGCCCCCCCAACATTAAAAAATCTAGAATTTTCTTGTGGCATACGTTTGCCCATCGTTTGCCTACCAATGTCTCGTTTGAATTTTTGTTTGCCCCCCTCTGGTTCGAAAGTTATACGCAAATCAATTTGAGAGAAAGTGTGAAGTTAGCCCCCGCAAAATTGATTTGCGTATAACTTTCGAACCAGAGGGGGGCAAACAAAAATTCAAACGGGGCAAACGATGGGCAAACGTTTGTCACAAGAAAATTTTAGATTTTTTAATATTGGGGGGCTAACTTCACACAAATTAGAACGTAGCGTTATTCCGCAACACTTACAATGTTTCAACAAATTTAATTGTTATTTACATCATTATCATTTAATACGCAAATTCAATCATGTCAGGAAAATGTACATTAATACTATTTTTAGAATTGATTTGAATGATTCATACAAATTGTAGCGTTTTTTGCATTCTCAAACTTTTTATATTGTGAAACAAATCTTACGTTGGGTACCTGAAAATATCTGCAGATCATTCTTTTGGAAACAGGTTTTTTTCACATTTTCAATGTTTTAATTTTAGAAAGTAGTAGAATAGACAAAAAATGCAACGGTTAGTCAAAAAAACACGAAAAAGATAACATTAATAGCATCAAATCAATCAACTATTTTTACAGAGAATTAAATTCAAGAAATATAAATCAGCCAATGGAATATAAATTCCCTATTAAACCACTTCCTATAAGTGAACAATGTCATGGAATTAATATGAAACCGTCGTTCTTTGTGAATACCGAAGATTCTTCCTCACTCATAATAGTAAAAAACAATTAATTCTTTAATTTAACGGATGCGATATTTCCATAGGCGTTCAATGCTTACTTCAACTGGGAGGAAATTTCTCAATTACATCCTCCAATGTTAAGTTTAATGCAATTAATTTGATTAAAAGCATTGGGAATAACGATAATAATCTTTCACTGGGTACTCATTTGAACGGGAATCAATGCATCTTGCTTATATATAAATTGAATTCGTATCCTATCTAAAAAAAGGCATGACATTGATACTCGCATCTCTTAAAGTTTTGTTGCCTCTTTTCCGCGACGCTGATTAGTTCGTTCACTGCGCTAACTTCGTGAGCGGCTGTCATTGCATTGACTTTTGACAGTTATTATATGTATTGAGGTTTATGTATAATTATAGTAAATAAATAGTAAAAAGTAAAAAGTGCAGTTAAGTAGCGCGCGCGAAGCGCGCGTCTGTAATGCTAGTAAATCTAAAAAAGATCCGATAGAAGATAAGCTAAGGTCTCTTTTTAATATTATTTATTTACAAGGATTATTAACAAGAATCCGGAGATAATTTTCACAAAAGCTCCCAAGTAGCACAATCTAGCTAGATTGGCTTTGACAGCAAAAATGTGGCTAGTATAACGTCCCACCAGCATTAAATACAGCTATTTGGCAAGAAAAGTTATTTTGCTGGATTTTTAATTGCAAGAACGTTTTAATAG
>NW_012026953.1:0-396 GCF_000956235.1 Wasmannia auropunctata
GTGTGCTCTTCCGATCTATTTTTATGTTACTTTTACTTTGCGATATTCCAGCATGAGAGATATCTAATCGTATCATTTCATTCTTTAATTCCCGAAATCCGTTCATTACATTTATTTCACAAATTTCGTTACCTAATTCCTCTTTAACAATAATACCAAAAGTCTTTTTATTATTTTTGTCTAGTGTCAATACGTTTCCAACTATTCCTTTAAAATTTTCAGGCTGCTGACATACCTTTCTAGCTATTAATTCTTTACCGATTTCGTCTATCGCGTTTCCTTTAGTATCTATGAAATATATTACGTGATCATTTTTCATCCAAATATGATCTCGTGAATCTAGAATATTAATAGGAATTTCTCTTGTTTCTTTTATTTTAGGAATTGGTCGTTTAA
>NW_012026953.1:11104-14676 GCF_000956235.1 Wasmannia auropunctata
TAATCCCCCTGTGTGCCTTATCGACTCAGTCGCAAGGGATATCGCAAGGATACGACTCCGAGCTTCAAACGGCGAGAATCGACGTTTGAGCGGTGGGAACGTCGCGGGCGCTCGGATCCGGCGGTTCCGCGCTTCGCACGTCGAGATTCGACGTTTGAATGGTGGAAACGCCGCGAACGCAAGGATACGACGTTTCCGAGCTTCAAACGGCGAGAATCGACGTTTGAGCGGTGGGAACGTCGCGGGCGCTCGGATCCGGCGGTTCCGCGCTTCGCACGTCGAGATTCGACGTTTGAATGGTGGAAACGCCGCGAACGCAAGGATACGACGTTTCCGAGCTTCAAACGGCGAGAATCGACGTTTGAGCGGTGGGAACGTCGCGGGCGCTCGGATCCGGCGGTTCCGCGCTTCGCACGTCGAGATTCGACGTTTGAATGGTGGAAACGCCGCGAACGCAAGGATACGACGTTTCCGAGCTTCAAACGGCGAGAATCGACGTTTGAGCGGTGGGAACGTCGCGGGCGCTCGGATCCGGCGGTTCCGCGCTTCGCAACGTCACTGAGTCGACAAGGCACACAGGGGATAGTATCCCCTGTGTGCCTTGTCGACTCAGTTCCGAGCTTCAAACGGCGAGAATCGACGTTTGAGCGGTGGGAACGTCGCGGGCGCTCGGATCCGGCGGTTCCGCGCTTCGCACGTCGAGATTCGACGTTTGAATGGTGGAAACGCCGCGAACGCAAGGATACGACGTTTCCGAGCTTCAAACGGCGAGAATCGACGTTTGAGCGGTGGGAACGTCGCGGGCGCTCGGATCCGGCGGTTCGCGCTTCGCACGTCGAGATTCGACGTTTGAATGGTGAAACGCCGCGAACGCAAGGATACGACGTTTCCGAGCTTCAAACGGCGAGAATCGACGTTTGAGCGGTGGGAACGTCGCGGGCGCTCGGATCCGGCGGTTCCGCGCTTCGCACGTCGAGATTCGACGTTTGAATGGTGAAACGCCGCGAACGCAAGGATACGACGTTTCCGAGCTTCAAACGGCGAGAATCGACGTTTGAGCGGTGGGAACGTCGCGGGCGCTCGGAACTGAGTCGACAAGGCACACAGGGGATAATCGACGTTAGAATGGTAAAAACGCCGCGAACCCAAGGGTACGACGTTTCCGCGCTTCAAACGGGGAGAATCGACGTTTGAGTGGTTGAAACGCTTCGGGCGCTCGAGTACGGCGGTTCCGCGCTTCACTGTCACGTCTCGGGCGACAAGTTACCTGGTTCTCTTTTGTTTTAGGTCAACCTGCTTATACCGGCTTTACCTGGGATGGTGGGAACCTGAACTGCTGCGATGGAGGAGAGGTAGGAAACGGGTATGTGGTTTTGTAATATCTTTATTTACATAATTCTATTCGAGAGCGTTAATTATTCATTTATTTATTTCCCATCTGGACGTCTGAACGAGGTTTTATGATAATAATCTTATCATAACCAGATGTGAGAATGAAATCCTTACTCAAACATATGCAAATGCTCTCATGCGGGGGGTAAATTGGTTCAAGTACCAATGCCCGTCCTTTATTATTCTTAATGAACCCTATTTTGGTTCCAGTGGTTTCGATATATCCTATACAATCTGGAACTTCTGGAGATTCCAGTGATTCCGGAGGCTCTGGAAAGTCAGGTGATTCCGAAGATTCTGAAGAATCTGAAGAATCAGGGGAAGCTGGGGTATCCTGAAGAAATTATAATTACGTGTTTCAAAATTTACGAACGCATTATTTTATTAATTCTGTGTGCTGGATGAAGCTTCAGTTAAATTATTCGGGTCAATATTTAATAAAAGATGCGACAAATGGTGATTTTATTATCTTCAATTAAAAAGTTCTTCTTTATCTTGAATTTGCAGATTTTTAAACTTGATTGACGCGTTATTTATGTCGTTATGATCTAAAATATTCTCATTTGTAATATCAAATTTTGGATATTCTGAAAGATAATGCAAAAAGAGGATGTTGGCTCTTAAAGCGCTGATACACTCGCTCGCTAAGCCGAACTTTAAAGGAAAGAGGCAGTTTGGCTCTTAAAGCGCTGGTACGCTCGCTCGCTAAGCCCAACCGCAAGGAAAGGTAAAGCATCAACGAGAATTTGAATAAAAATCTAATCTGCTTCTTAATTACAAGAAATTTAAGAGGAATTTAATCTACCTCTTAATTATATCAATGAGAATTCAAGCAAAAATCTATTTACTTCCGAAAGGATACCGGTAACTTTCAATTAAGCAGCCACAATCTGTCGAATAGTAATATCGCGATTAAAACACGATCAAATAATTTGAGTTTAATTAAAAGCTTACGCGAAGGGGAAATTATAGCACTCATTCAGCACTTACAGGTATTGAAGAACTACCTTGTCCTTCCATGTTGATAATTCAGCTGTTTCAGCTCGTGTTCTATTTCTATTAATAGAATATTATCTATTAATGTCTCTCAATGCAATACTCAGGATTAGGATGGCTCAGGATTGATAATTATTTAATATAATATTTTATTAAACTAGTACAATGTATTTACTGCAACGGCTCAGCACAAAATGTCAAGGGTAAACCTTATTCCGAACTCATAGTCGATAGAGTGGGGATGGCGACGCGCGACGTGTAGACTCGGTGCTTTGGATAACTTCGACAGCTTGTTTTGTTTTCGAAACTGCCCGATTCCCGAAGCGCCGTCCACACACGTCGCCAACGGCCAACTCCATTCTATCCCCACCATCAGACCGTAGCAGAGCCCGAGCCTAAGACTTAAAATGCCCAACATTGCTCTTAGAGTTAGAGTTCATACACAACTTTATTGTTAGTAAAAATGGGAGAGCAAATTCTAAATTTTTTTATATTCGTCTGATTCCAGGGGGGGCAAATGCTCTTTTAGCCCCCCCTCCCTGCGGACGCCCATGCTTCTAGAGAATCTCAGGTAAGAAATCGGATGGAGAATTTATGTAGAAAAGAGGCGCTAACAATCGATATGAGGTACCAATTGATTACGTGAATCTACTCATGAATTTACTCTCGCTAATCATAGATCCTATATGCTCCTAAGAGCAAGAATTACTGTGATCAATTCTGTGATTTACACGCTCAGTTATGCCATTCTCCTATATAGGCTATTTAGAAATCCTTAAATAAAGAATCAAGCATCAACCATATAAAATGTGGATTGGCTGCCGTCCTTAATGGAATATTTCCAATTTGATTATTGAGCTCTATACATACTGGAGTGAGTCTTGAAGTGGCAGCCGAACTGTGCGAGAGTAAAACAATTAGATAAAATATCCCTCTGTTGGCAGCGGTTTGGTCGATCCTTTACTTGAGAATTCCTAAGACTCTTTAGCTCAGATAAACCGCTGTAATTAAAAGGATACTATAAGTTGTCTCTTTCGTACAGTGTGACCGTACCAGTATGTATACAGCTCACTGAATTCACTCATTGGTGAGCTCATTAATGAAATTGAAAGTATGTATACGACGTTTCCGAGCTTCAAACGGCGAGAATCGACGTTTACGTAATAACTTCGTATAGCATACAA
>NW_012026953.1:14696-15145 GCF_000956235.1 Wasmannia auropunctata
CGCACATACTCGTACAGTACGAATCATATTATGTCCTATCCCTTACTTGAAGGTTCCTAACAACTTGTATTTAAAATTTACAGAAATTTCCAAACACTTCTATTCAGAATGTACAGACACTTCCAACTACTTCTACTCATACAATGCCATACGTATCACATATTACTCCATCAGAGATAGACTTAGCAGTTCCAACTACCAATGTTGTTGCGAATTTTGTAAATGATAATTACAATAGAAACATGTGTATGGATTTTGAAATTAACTCATACCCTCGGAATAATGAAATGAGATATGTAGAACAACAACAATCTCAAAATAATATAAATATTCGGTGAGTAAAATTATTGATATCATATATTATTTCTTGCTATGATATTTTGATTCGCAAATTTCGGGACACTCTGTATATATATATCGGAAAACGCAATGCGCGCGGATACGCAGAT
>NW_012026953.1:15165-18807 GCF_000956235.1 Wasmannia auropunctata
ATATATATATATATATATATATACATTGTGACGTGACGTTTTTGATCGTCCGTCACAAGGGTCACAATACTCGACCGAGGAAGCGCGGTTTTGGGATCCTGCGTCCTCCCCGATTTAGGGAAACGAGCGTATCCGCGCGCATTGCGTTTTCCGATATATTGCCGCGCGCTTTATTTAACTTTCTCTCTCCTCGTGAGCGTAACCATAGGTAGAGATCGGCGACATTAGGAAATCGTCTACACCAAGCAGCGAGAGGGAGAGAGACATCGGCCTCGGAACGACTGGCTCATCGCGGGAGAAACGGAGCACGCAGGTCAGACATAGTTCCTACGAACGTTATTTCGATGTTTTCTGTTACGAGCTCTTTACTGCCGCCGATTACTTTCAGCAATCCGGGTGGAAATATGAAGACAATGAACTCTCACGATCTGGCCAGGATCGGGTTGCCGACGGCGAATTGTACTGAGGCGAGGCGGACGAGCAGGGTCGACGCCAAAGCACGGTGAGGGACACGAGCCTAATTTAAAGTCCGCGCTACCGGTTGCGAGCCAGCTGATCACGCGATTCGCGGGCGTCGCGCTCGCAGGGCAAGGGCCAATCGGCGCACAATCAGCCGATTGCGTGACACCCTGCTGCCTGCGTGCTGCCGAAAGGTCCGTCGTGCAACACTTGTGCTGTGGTCGCGCGTGGGACAGGACGCAGGATCCCGCTTAATTGCCGAGTGCCGGAATATATTTTGAGAGAACATCTTTTGTAGCTGCCGCTCTTGGTGAGACGAACGTTAGAGATTACTATTGTCAGCCACCGGTTTCATTGTCGGGCGGATCGCGCTATTGCAGTTTCGTTGTTCGCGTTATCGTAGTGTTACGCCCGCGTCTAAGTCCGCGTCATCCCGTATGTACGAACGAGCCGACGAGAGGAGATTGTTTCCTGGACGACGGACTGTCGGCTGTCAAACGGACGCCATTAGAGAGAGAGAGCTGAGCTGTCAGTGCGAACGGACGTGCTCTGACCTACTCTGTGTTGTATTACGTGCGTTGTTGTGTTCATTAAAAAGTTTATTCATTTTGTAAGCGAGTCCCCTTATTTCCGCGAAAGCGTCGGAACGCGAACGCGAACGCGAACGCGAGTGCGCGAGAACGACTCCCGGGCGTAACAGTATGTTCGTGTGTAGAGTCCATGTGCCGCACCATCCGCCCGGCATAGAGTTACGCGAATCGAGTAGAGTATTTTGCGCTCGCCTTGCCACAGCCGGGTCACTTGTGCGTTAATTAAGTGTTATTCCGTGTTTTTTTTTGCGTTATTGAGCGTCAGAATTATTGCGTGTTAGCGTGCCGAATGTCGGCAGTACTTCGAATTATCGCGACGCCACGTGGCGTGTGATCAGTCGTACGCCGTGCGAGGCGTACTCGCGTACAGCGACCGGATGTTTCGCGGATTGTAAATAGCGCAAGAATTTAAGCTCGTACACCCGTCATCTCCGGGAGCGTTCCCGGACCCGCGAATCTCGACATCGGTGATACCGCCGACGGTTGCCGCGGCGTTAGTCGCAGCCAGGAGAAACGCCTGTGAATTCCAACACACGCAAATATATTTGTTAATTGTTACAGAAAACCGAATATTCGATCTCGCCCTTGCTCTTCCTCCGCACCCTACGAACCGCCCCTCTACCGCATTTCGAGATTTTGATTCCGAGCAGTAATTTGAAGGGTGGCACGCCCGCTCATGCCTGGCGCCCAACTTCGCGTTTTTGGTTGCTGCGTGCTTACGAGGTTGAAATGTATTTAGCCGGATTAGTGACGGTTAACGACCGATCTTGTAATCTGACTCGAAGAAAAGAGCGGTCACAATATATATATATGTATATATATATGTATATATATATGTCCAGGGGCAGTTTTGACGACAATTTTTTTATTCTGTGTCAATATATGTATAATTATCCTAGGAATAACGTGCAAGAAGTCTTTTTTAAAAATTTTTCCTAGTTTTCAAGTGAATTATAAAAAAGTACAGTAGGGCAGTTTTGACTACTTCTTCCGTAGTTTGGCAGTTTTAACTACTTCTTCCACCGTTTGGCAGTTTTGACTATTTCTTCCGTAGTTTGGCAGTTTTGACTACTTCTTCCGTAGTTTGGCAGTTTTGACTACAGCATTTAAAATTTACATTTTACAATAATATAAAAGCTGTTTTGACGACATGTTGTATAATATATGTTGATCTTGGCAGTATAAAGGTTGTTTCAAAACAATTTTTACACTACCAAGATTTATACAGAGTGTCCTATTTTAATATTATAAATACACTTGAATCAAAACCCTTGAAAACCATAGCAAAAACCTATTTTTTAGAAGATTATATAAAGACATATTTAATAAAAAAGATTTGACCTTGGATGAAGGCGTCAAGATTAATTTATTTGTTTAATGACTATATCGTTTTTGGTACATGTACATTTGTAGCTCTACTTATTAGAGCTCAATGCGCTATAAAAGTCAAATGTTAACTTACAATATCATTGCTTTTGTTTATATTTGAACTGCCATCATCTCTGGCAGAATGAAAATAACTCTTAAACAAAGAAGATAACATTAGGTAACGAAAGGTGTACTGGTAGTTTTTACTATCTAATTTAGATAGTAAACAGAATAGGTATTATCACAAGATAAATATGTATATGATTTGTGATAAATGTGTATATGATTTGATAATAATATATTACATTATACTAAATATATTTAATGTATTGTTATTGAGTTATAGATGATACTTATTGTGTTAACTACCTATTAATAAAAATTGCAGCCATAAAAAGTACATGCATGACTCGTGGTAAAAAAGGTTGTTTAAATGAATAATTGAAGTAATATAGATTCGTTGACAACTAATCGTCGAAACTACCTTTACATTGCGAAGAATTATATATGCATACTATATACATTCGTTAAAAGAATTTTTGTTGATTTAATAACTCAATATTGCTTGTGGGCTATTACATTATTTTCTCTGTTTTGACTTTTTCATTTAAGACATACGTAATTACGTAATAACGAAGACATGGATACGTTGACGATTATAGTCGTCAAAACAACCCTTACATCGCCAAGATTTTTATACGCATATATACATTCTTTAAAAGAATTTGCGATTTGCGTGATGACTATATTACTTGCGGGCTATTACATGTAATACTACATTAATTTTCTTGCTTTGACTTTTTCATTTAAGACACACATAATTACGTAATACGAGGACATGGATACGTTGACGATTATAGTCGTCAAAACATCCCTTACATCACCAAGATCTTTATACGCATATATACATTCTTATTTAAGGGAATTTTTATTGATTTACGTGATGACTCAATATTGCTTGCAAGCTACTACATTAATCTTTTTGCTTTGAATTTTCCATTTAAGACACACGTAATTACCTAATAACGAGGACATGGATACGTTGACGATTATAGTCCTTAAGACACCCTACACATTGCCAAGATTTATATACGCATATATACACTCCTTATTTAAAAGAATTTTCATTGATTTACGTGATGACTCAATATTGTTTGCAAGCTACTAAATTAATCTTTTTGCTTTGACTTTTTTATTTAAGACACACGTAATTACGTAATAACGA
>NW_012026953.1:21328-21874 GCF_000956235.1 Wasmannia auropunctata
TATTATAATTTAATATATTTCTTTATTTTTCCCATTTCTTCATACACGTATCTCTCTGTTATGTTACGTGTATATACTTATCTGTGCAATATATGAAACAATATATTACGAATCATAATAAAAATAAATTTATAGAGATAGATGTAAAGCGGTGTAAAGCATAACATAACGGAAATACGATATATTCATGCATTTCGGCGTTAATAATTTGTGTATACAATTATATAAATATATTATTGTATACACGTAATAAAACAATTTATAATAAGATTTAATTCAATTTCATATTTAAAATTGGAAAGTGTTAAAGTCGCGTTAAATTTCAATTTTACTTTCAGTTTAATTCTATCATATACACTGCTTAAAAAAATTATGGCATAGAAAAATTTTGAGCAAAAATTGGTCAACTTTGGTTAACGGTAACTCCGCGAAAAATCATCGTAAAATGATGAATTTTTTTTCAAATGAAAGCTTGAAATCTCTACTTTAAAATACCGTGAGTCGATTTTAAATTTAACGTACCCCTGTGGCTGTAAACTCTTAAAT
>NW_012026953.1:26265-26641 GCF_000956235.1 Wasmannia auropunctata
GTCAGCAAATTTTCCTTTACGAGGCTCTTTCAACAAAAATACGTTATCTCCCGGCTGGAGGTTACGTGGATTAATCCTTCGGTCATAGTATTTCTTACTTCGTTCTTTCGAAGCTATGAGATGCTTTCGTGCATCCGCTTGCGTATCCTGTAATTTGTTAAACAACTTTGTTAAATAGTCCCGATATGTTATATCAGGTTCTTCGTCTACTGGGGGATAAGAGCTTGGTGTGCGTGATATCCTACCAAAGACTAATTCATAAGGTGAATAATGAGTGCTTTCATAAACACTAGTATTATACGAAAACATGGCTAACGCTATATGATTGTCCCATTCACTGTCTTTAGTAATATGAGATCGGAAGAGCACACGTCTG
>NW_012026954.1:0-3664 GCF_000956235.1 Wasmannia auropunctata
TATCCCCTGTGTGCCTTGTCGACTCAGTTGTATGCTATACGAAGTTATTACGTGCTTTAAAAATTGATAACTGTAAAACGAGCGGAGTGATCCCAAATCGAATCTCTCAAACAAATTCATTTTTTCCTCAAATTGCCACTTCCCACATTCCATGAGTTTCCCTATATAAGCCGAGACATTCCCGGACTTGACACCTAGATCCTGAGTTCATTCAGTCGCTCTGACGTCCGTCAGAAATCAGTCAGTCATTAGAATCTATGCGCGATGTAAGTCCGAGTTTCACATTGTTTCCTAAGAACTCTCAAGTCTCAACCGGGAAGATTGCATTATCTAATTAACTCATCAAAATGTAAGTTATTATCATTTTACTTGGTTTTCAAAATCCTGTTCTTCTTAAATTTCTTCCTCTTTCTACTATAATTCCCCGCATCTTCAGATTCCTCATAATGCGAAATCATACACTCCCTCGTTATATCTTTATTCATATATAGGATGTCCCATAATAACCGCACCACACCTCGTGGGCAGGTAGAGCAGATAAAACTGAACAGAAAAGTCTTGTACCATTTTGCAAAATTCGCAATCGTTAAAGAGTTATTAATTTTTGAAGATCGGCGAATAAACGCGTATCCGTCCGCCTACTGCTGAATGCAAGCGCGCGGCGAGATACGACCGCCCCACCACTGGTAGTTGCTAGCCGATAGTTGACGAGTGGTGGGACAGTTGTATCTCGTCGCGCGCCTACATTCAGCGATATGGTGGACGGATATGCGTTTATTCGCCGATCTTCAAAAATTAATATCTTTTTAACGATTGCCAATTTTGCAAAATAGTACAGGACTTTTCTGTTCAGTTTCATCTGCTCTACCTGCCCACGAGGTGTGGTGCGGTTATTATGGGACACCCTATATTTATTTTTTTTATATTAACCGATTACACCGTTTCCGCAATTATATTATGTTAAGCTTTCATTTAATTTAATTCTTAACACCGTATCGTATATTTTAAATTAAACTTTAAATTATTATTTATGTTTGATTTTCTTCCTCCATTATTAAATAGTATGTTTAACTGCAATCACGCTTTCTTTTCTTGCATTGTACAAATTTCCATCAACCTCGACAATTAACTATGCCTTTATATACACTTACACATACACTCCTGTTCGCTATTATTAGTTTAGCCTTGCGATTAAGAAACTAACATTCTGTATCTTTAGCTTTAAGAATAAACTATGATTTTAATTTAAACCCTTTATTTCTTTAAGAACCTCACCCTCGTTCGTTCCTTGCCTAAATAGGAAACGCGCTTGGTCCGATCCTAGTTCATAGGGATTAAGTTCCTTGACCTAAAACAGGACTGATGATCGCGCTGGTTCAATAAACGAAGTAATAGTGTCCTAAGGACATTGACTCGTTTTCGAACCTTTGCAAAGCGCCTTCGACTTGCATCGTGCGCCTCTGTGCGTACCTGCGAGATAGCCTATCTAGTTGCGTCCTTCCTTACCCCTCCACTTCCAATTCCATCTCGTTCACACGCGAGACTCACTCTCTCAACCAACAAACCCAAGCAAATATCCTGGGGTCTGGACGTAACAAATGTAAAGGGATAGAAACGGAATTAAATTTGTTAACCAAATATGTAGACTAGATTATAAAAAGAACTAAGAAAAGATAATTTTAACAAACCTGAAGTGGTAGAGGACGGTAACAAGAACTGAATATGTATAACAGAAATGACTTTATGGAAGTGACAGTGTACAAAGAAAGAAGAACAGGCGAAATATGACAGGGAGGGGGGGAACAAAGATATCATGTACACATAGGCTAGGAAGGGGAAATGAGGTTAAGGAGGGGGATGTAAGCATCGGAAAGTAAGTCTGTTGTTAAGACCTATGTGTTGTTTTTTAATATAGACCATTTCAGAGACCGATCTTTTTAATAATGATGGTTCATTGTCCAAAATTTGGACATGGTCCCAATCGAATTTATGATCTGTTTCCATTCGATATAATAAGATAACAGAAGGAGATCCACTTTTTTTATTAATATCAGAGCAATGTTTATGGATTCTC
This sequence comes from Wasmannia auropunctata, assembly GCF_000956235.1. Lineage (NCBI taxonomy): Eukaryota > Metazoa > Arthropoda > Insecta > Hymenoptera > Formicidae > Wasmannia > Wasmannia auropunctata. Next base: position 2,075 of record NW_012026954.1, read on the forward strand.
GTTTTAAGACATCTTTTTGTTTGTCCAATATACGATCGCAGTCTAAGCAGTTGATTTTATAAACCACATCGCGACGAGAAGTATGTTCTAAAAAATCTTTACCCGTTTTTATAAATTCTTTTAGTGTCTTGGGAATCGTGAATGTTATTGGTACATTATATTGCTTAGTCATAGGTTTGAAACATTCAGAGACAGACTTGACTGATATGGAACTGTAAAAAATTTTTTTGTAGCACTGATAGGAATAGGTAAGCGTGGTATTCCCTCGCCATTATGTAGGAAATACTTTAATCTGTGATTGACTGTGGAAAAAATGAAATTTAAAGGATAAGAATTTTTCAATAAAATGTTAATCGTACTGATGAGATTCTTTTGATGAAATCGCGGATGGGAAAGCGATATGATTTTCACCATATGGTCAACCAAACCAAAAATAATTCCTCTTTTATGGCAGAGAGGATGATGAGAATTAAAGTTAAGATATCTTCCGAAAAAAGATGGTTTATGGAACAGATCGAAAATAATTCTTCCCCCATCATTGATGATAGTGACATCTAATGAATTAATTCTAACTTCGGCTTCCTTCTCCATCGTAAACTGTAATCGAGTATGTAATGAATTAAAAATCGTTAGAATATCATCTAAACCATTAGATGGTCCTGCTAATATAATATCGTCTACGTATCTATAATAAAATGGAAGCCGAAATGGTAAACGCTCTATGGCTAATTTTTCAAGATCATGCAACAAGATCTATAATAGCGGGTAAGCATGGAGAGCTCATGGGTGTGCCGAAAATTTGTTTGTAAATAACTTTATTAAAAGAGAAAAAGTGGAGTTGAGTATAAAACGGATAGCAGTAATAAATTGTTCTAAAGTAATTTTTGTATGTTTCGTCTCATCTTCTAGTAATACTTTCCAACACTAAATTTGTTGGAACATTGGTGAAAAGAGGTATTAAATCTAACGAAACCAAAGATAGATCTGGCTTTAAGTTCTGACCATTAACTTTCAAACCGTACACTTCGTTCGAGCACCAACTAATAGAATGATGGTGCGAATTTGGATTTGACATCTTAAATTGTACATATTTCCTGAGAATAAAAACAGAAATGTTTTGAAAACCACACTTTTTTGGGGTAAAATTTTCTCACAAATCCAACGGTATTATTCAATTTAACAAAAAAAACTATTTAACAATCGAAAATTAATTATAAATGAGTTACCGTTTTGAAAAACGTAACTTTTTCGAAAAAAAGCTACCATTTTTTTGTTATTTCATGAAATGAAGTAAAACTTGCGTGATTTTTTAGTTAAAATGATGTACTTTAATAAAAAATTATTGTTGTTGCAGAAATGCAAAGTAAAATATTTTTTTACATAGCCAAAAGTTGGGATATTTTCTGTTTGTTTAATAGTAATTTGAATTCTTTTTAATAAATTTTTCTAAAAATAATTTTAATGAAAATTGGATATTTTAAGAACAAATCTTGTCAATTTATAAATGAATTATTAATAAAAACCGTTTATATAATTAAAATTATATTAAAAAGTACTGTTCATATAGATCGGAAGAGCACACGTCTGAAC
>NW_012026954.1:3684-4772 GCF_000956235.1 Wasmannia auropunctata
TTGCCATACTGAAAATTGTAATGTTCGACGAAATGCGCTTTTCTTGCGAAAATTTTTCTCGTACATGCCGTATGCAGCTCATAAAGCACGAATCTTCCTCTTCAATTTCAAATAAATGCAAGTCGCAACGATTTTTTGTCGCAACGTTAAAGTATTTTAAAGTAACTCTTGTATTTTTATCATGTACGATCAGCATTATCTTATGTGCGCCACAGGGAGGTTGGCTATCGGATTTTACACATTGTGTGCATTTGTGCGTGTCTAAACACATATTCACACACGATGTGCAAAATTCAATCGCCAACTTCTCTGTAGTGCACATGAGGTAATGCTGACCGTACATGAGAAAAATATAATGATTGCGACTTGCATTTATTTGAAATTGAAGAGAAAGATTCGAGCTTTATGAGCTGCAAACGGCATGTACGAGAAAAATTTTCGCAAGAAAAGCGCATTCCGTCTAACATTGCAATTTTCAGTACGGCAAACATGTTTCAGATTTAAGAATTTACAGTAGTAGAGATGCATTAAACTTAAAATCGATACAGAGTATCTTTAAGTATCTCTTAAAATGATAAACTCCAAAACATAAACATTTTGCTACTGTCCGAAAACTTTTCGACGGCAGTATATATGCAGATATATATATGTATGTGTGTGTACATGCATGCGTATATAAATGCATTTAAGAAATTAGTATTAAATAAAAATTGAATACTTCATTAATTCTTTCTTAATTTTTTCAAAATACTTACATACATTTTTTCGTTATATTATTTCGTAATATCTATTAAAAATACCTTTATTATTGATTATTTTGTACGTTGAACATAAACGGGAACATTAATACAAATAATACGTGAGCTTATTGCTTTTAATACAGATTTTGTTTTCTATATTATTTGTTATTTTCTCATTAAACGTAAATATATATTATAAATATACACTGCTCAAAAAAATTATGGCATAGAAAAATTTTGAGCAAAAATTGGTCAACTTTGGTTAACGGTAACTCCGCGAAAAATCATCCGCGTAAAATGATGAATTTTTTTTCAAATGAAAGCTTGAAATCTCTACTTTAAAATACC
>NW_012026954.1:4792-9009 GCF_000956235.1 Wasmannia auropunctata
AGAGATGTGTATAAGAGACAGGTACTGTTCATATTATCATGGAAGTTAAAACAGAGAAAACAGATGGAATAAGATTATACATACAAATGTTTTATTTGTTGTTATTATTGTTATTATAATGTAAAAAAGGTAACATTACAATGTTTATAACGTAATGTAAAAAAGAGACATATTACGATGTTTATAAATGTGTAAAACGCTAAAAGTAGGCACCGATCTGGCAAACACTATTTTACATACAAGTGCGAATATGCACTCACGACGAACTTGCGAAGTCCATATCTCGTCAATCTGCACGAGACTGAGGTTGTGCATGTTCGAACCTGATACCTGAGGGTCCTGAGGTTCCAGACATATTTAACGTAGTGGGGATAAGCCGCGACTGATGTCTCTGTGCAAATGCCAGCAATTCGATAATTTTCGCGGTGCGAATTCGCACTCATGTACCATTTGAAGGTTAAGTTTATTAACAAATTGTTGGTTATTTTTTATATAACTATTAGGTTTCGGAATACTATTATAAATAATGGTGTGAAGAAAGCAAGCCAAAGAATATAGTGAATGAAGGTCGTATGGGAAGATGACACCTGACTTCCCATACCCAAATATGGTCCGATCGCGGACCATCGCGAATTGCAATAGGATACCAAAAATTTTGTAAAAGCGGCTGCCTAAACGTGCATCGCGAAAGTGCGATTAAGAGAGTTAAACCGACTACACGTCCGCGATAACAAGTGTCACGTTGCGCGACACCGAGTGCCGGCAAGCCACTCGTCGCGAACGCGAACGTGAAACATATACGTAGCCACGATCATAATATAATAACGAGAACATAGAATTATCGCATTATACGGAAATCATTTGTACCAAACAAGGAAATAAAGTGTTAATTAACTGTAAAACAGTGTTAAGTGACTGTGTCTCGACTCCTACCCCGCAGTATCCTCGTGGGTCCCAACCTAGGCGAGCAGATCCCAAAATACTCATTTGTTGCACCGAGAGTTACAACAATATTGCATTGCAAAATGTAAATTATATTTTTTCAAATGTAGATTATATTTTTCACTATAACATTGATTGAAAAAAATTAAAAATCTTATAAGAAATATGAAATCTTGAAAGTAAATTAAAAACGTTTTTATTTAAAAAAGTAATTAAATAACGAAATGTCCTTGTTATTTTTATTCGGACTTGAGATCAACAATGTTATAGTAAAAAATTGAATCTAATTAACGTTTTACAATGCAATGTTACTCGTTTTTACGTCCAATTTTAAATTAATTTCTAAGTCCAATTTTAAATTAACCTTCAAATGGTACAAGAATGCGAATTCGCACCGCGAAAATTTTCAAATTATTGGCATTTGCAAAAGGACATTTGTCGCTTATCCCCACTACATTAAATATGCCCGGTACCTCAGGTGACAGGTACGAACATGCACAGCTTCAGTTTCGTGCAGATTAATGAAATATTAACTTCGCAAGTTCATTGTGGTGCATATTCACACTTGTATTCAAATAGTGTGTGCCAGATCGGTGCCTACTTTTAGCGTTTTACACATTTATAAACATTAATGTTTCTTTTTTTACGTTACGTTATAAACATTGTAATATGTTCCCTTTTTTACATTATAATAACAAATAAAACATTTGTATGTATAATCTTATTTCTTCTATTTTTTCTGTCTTAACTTCCATGATAATATGAACAGTACTTTTTAATATAATTTTGTGACGGTACGCGTTTCCTGCTCGGAACTATGCTCGCCGAGCCAGGTGTGCAAGAAAGGCGTGAGACATCACTTTGTTTAACAACCACAATTTATTACAGTGTTTGATGGTAGACTATGTACAATATTTACAAGTGGCTCTAATGTCGAGCTAAGGTACGGGTGTCGAAGCGGTACGGCGTAGTCCTGGTCGGACAAGTCGGCTTGGTCGGTACGGCGGCGAGCCCCGGGACGGGTCGGTCGGTACGGCAGAGAGTCCCTGCTCGGGACTCATCGGTCCGGTTTCGATCGGTACAGTGGTGAACCCGAGCAGTTGGGCTCGGCAGGTCGGTTAATTGGTCGGTACAGCGAAATCGCAGGGCCCTTCGGTGGGCGTACGGAGTCGCTGTCAAAGCCCCAGGCGCAGCTGGGTCGCAGGTACGAAAGGGTCCTTGCCTCCCGGGTGCCCCGGTCCGGCGAGTCGGGCGTCCCAACTCTCTCCTAGAGTACGAGGATCGGCCAATCGGGCCCGGCCTGGCGAGTGGTGAAGAAGCCAGGCACCCTGGCTCTCTCCAAGAAGCTACTATATGATTGTCCACTAGGCGCCCTGGTCTGACGATCAAAGAAGTCGGGCGCCCCAACTCTCTTCAGGAAGGCGAAAGCGTGGTCTGTACTAGAGCGAACTCAGGACAGGACTGGGATGCCGCTTGCTCTGCGGCTACGGTTTATATACCCCCGCTGGCAGGCCTCGGCGGGGAAAAGCGCGGAGAGGGGGTTGCCCTCGTGTGGCACGCTCTAAACGCGTGTGTGTAGTGGAATTTGTGGCGCTAACAATAAGCGCCAGGAGCGGTTGGTCGGCCCCGAGTCTAGTGACGAGGCTGGGGCGCATTGTCACAATTTTAATTATGTAAACGGTTTTTATTAATAATTTACTTTATAAATTGACAAGATTTGTTCTTAAAATACCTAATTTTTATTGAAATTATTTTTAGAAAAATTTATTAGAAGGATTCAAATTACTATAAAATAAACAGAAAATATCCCAACTTCTGACTATGGTAGAAAAATATTTTACTTTATATTTCTGTAACAATAATTTTTTATTAAAGTACATCATTTTAACTAAAGAATCACGCAAGTTTCACTTTATTTCATGAAGTAACAAAAAAATGACAGCTTTGAAAAAGTGACGTTTTTCAAAACGGTAACTAATTTATAACTAATTTTTAATTTTTGTTAAATAGTTTTTTCATTAAATTGAATAATACCATTGGATTTGTGAGAAAATTTTAAGCCAAAAAAGTGTGGTTTTCAAAATCTGTTCAAAATATTTCTGTTATCTTCAAGAAAGATGTACAATTTAAGATGTCATATCCAAATTCGCATCATCGTTCCATTAGTGGGTACTCGAAAGAAGTGTATCATTTGAAAAATTGTTAATTTATAAATTATTGAAGACAGCGATTTAAATGATGCAAATAAGTATTTTATTCATTTTATTTCAACGTACCAATTATTATTTAAGTCTGGTGTCATAATAATAATAATTTTTGGTTCTACGAAGAAAAATACATAAGGAAATGTAAAAAAATCTCCGAACGGTCACGAAAACGTTTAAAAGTGTTATCCTCCTTTCTTTTATGCTACATTGTACACATATTTTAAAATATTTTTTAAATTTTTCTAAAATTTTTAAAAGTAGTTGTAATGTTTCATTTTTTATCTAGATTTTCCAATAGTATATTTTTATTGTAAAATGATTACAATCCATTAATAATAAATCCATGTTATGTTGAAGTTGTGGCTGAGTCGAATTCATTGTTGCCTGTTTTCCGCGATGCCAATTGGTTGTCTTAAGCTTGATTGTGTCACATTCGACTTCCGTTCTTTAACAATATATTTCAAATTATTATTTAAAAATTAAATATCTTAGCAAAGAAGCATCATAAAAATAAGTTTTATATAATAAAAATATATAATATTATTTTCATAAATAATTTTTTTGGGATATATTGTATATTATAGAGACTGTTTTCAAATATATATTTTAATCTTTTAAACAAAAATTATAAAAAATAACATTTTGTTAAAAAAATTTTAATATATTTTTTATATTTCTAAATATTTTCTTAAATTTCTTATACGTAAATAATATTTTATATTAATTATAATATAAAAAAATATACATGAATGGCGCACGCAAAGCTAGTCTAGTGTACTACCACTGTCAGGTACGTCAACAACCAAGGCGATAGGGTCTCGTCGTCAGATATTACATGACAGACAGAGTGTAGCTAGGTCAGGCTAGATCTCCGAAATCTCTGCAGCATTGGCAACGAAAGCGTCGGGTATGGAAATACAAAGTCTTCGTGGACTGCCTTTTTATTGGCTATATTTACTTTATTATTAAGACTTACTTTATTATTACTATAATATATTAAGAAAGTTAATAAACTTTCTTCAAAAAGAAATAATTCACCGGGTTTATTCTTACAGTTCAAATTATTTT
>NW_012026954.1:9398-10103 GCF_000956235.1 Wasmannia auropunctata
TCTCTTGAAAATTATGAAGCCATTTCCTTTGACACGTGATATGTTTAGATGCACCGCTGTCTGTTAGCCATATATCTTCAACGTCCAGCTTTGACAGTTCTGTTTTCAAATCCGTAGCCACCGAGAATGCGCAATTTTCGTCATGGCTATTGTCCTGTGAATCTTGTTTCTCGTTACCGTATTTGTACATAGGCTTTTGTCTTTTCCTTGGACAGTATTTTAAAACGTGACCTTTTTCATGACAGTAGAAGCATTTTACATTTTTCCTTTCTTCTTCCATTTTTCTTCTTTCTTCTTCGGACATCTTCGTAAAGTTTTTCTTCTGTTCTACATTTCGTGATTTATTTAGGCTAACAACTGCTAATGCACTCGTAGCATCATCCATGGTGGTCAATCGCGTCTCCTCTTTAATGAGTCTCGTCGTCAGATTTTCAAGCGTTTGTCTCTCAGGATCGACACTGTCCCATGCCGTTACAAATGCACTGAATTTTGAAGAAAGACTTCCGAGAATTTTTGCCATAATTGTGACTTCAGAAAGTTTTTCACTCAGATCGGACAGTTGACGAGCCATATTCTCAATCTTGGCAATGTGCTGTGCTGTTGAATCACTCAGAGACATCTTGTAGTCATGAAATTTTGTCATTAGCAATAATTTATTTGACTCACTGCGTTGTTCATGGAGAGAACTTAATTTCTTCCACATCT